>NW_012267221.1:11492265-11513935 GCF_000151885.1 Dipodomys ordii
TTTCTAGTGGTTTATTGGAGATAAGAGTCTCACAGACTTTCCTTCCCTGGGCAGGCTTTGAACTGTGATCCTCAGATCTTAGCCTCCTGAGTGGCTAGAATTACAGGTGCAGGCCACCAGCTCCTGAAGAAAGCAGATTTCGTTTTTGGAGGGTTTACCAGGGTTGCTGGGAATTGAACCAAAGGCCTTTGCACATGCTCTGCATTAGCTCTACTATTTAACTAAATCTGCAGCTCATGAAATAGATATTTTCAAGGGTTAGTTGTAAGAAATCTTGTGTGTGTGTGTGTGTGTGTGTGTGTGTGCGTGCGTGCACACGTACATTTACACCAATCCTGGAGCTTGAACTCAGGGCCTAGGCACTGTCCCTGAGCTTTTGTGTCAGAAGGATAGCATTCTACCACTTGAGCCACTGCTCCATTTTCTGGAGTTTTGGTGCTTAATTGGAGATATGAGTTTCCTATTTTTTTCTTGCCTGGGCTGGCTTTGAACCACTATCCTATCTTCAGTTCTCAGTCTCCATAGTATCTAGGATTATAGCAATGATCCACCAGCACCTGACAAGAATCTCTTGACTCCTCTTTTTTGTACTAGGTGAAAAATTTTAACCATAATATCATAATAAAATAAGGTAATAATGGCAAATGAAAACAATAATGAAATTTTAACAGGATTTTAAGTTTAATATGAAATTTTAATGACAAAGTTGAAATAAACATTAAATGGAACAGTACTCTTCACCTCTTATATATATAAAATGACATTAAAACACTTAAGTTCTGAGTATTGATTCTGCCTTACATCTACTTAAGAAGCTTCAGCTGGGCACCATGGGCACATACTTACAATTTTAGCTAGTCAGAAGGCTGAGATCTAGAGGACCACAGTCTGAAGAAATGTCCCAGAGAATCTATCTCCAATTAACCAGGGAGTGTTGGAGGTGTGGCTCAAGTGACAGCCCAGCAGAGAGCATGAAGCTAGTCAATAATATTAGTGAAGCTTCTGATTAGTAACTTAACAATGACTCTTTAACCAAAATAATGGCATAGATAAACATGTAAAGGTCACTTGCTTAAGCAATTGATGCTAAAAAAGTTATTTTTAAGTAAACACCAGGCAGGAAGTCACAACTGACAAACCTATTAAGAAAGAAAACTAAAAAAATTGAAAGAAAACTGCTAGAGTCATTTAACACAGGGACAAAGTCTGATTTATATAGTGAGGCCTATATTACTGCTATAAAACTAATACATAGGAAACATGTGGCTGACTTCATTAGATGATTTTGAGTATCAGAAAAATAGACTCTTATTTAAGAAGTAACTGACAACATGTTAACCATTTTGTTAAGAATTTTTCTGGTATGATTAAATTTTAGAATATGGCTTCTACTTATTACTTGTAAAATATGCAGCAACAACAAAAAGTTTATCTAATGCAATTGGAGCTGCTAAGTAATTGTATAATCAAAATAAGAAATAAAAACAATCATACACATATAAATGTAAGCATTACAGTAACATTTTCACTTTCACTTGTTTGTTTTTAAGCTTTTTTGTTCTCATGTGTCTATGATACCAGTATTTTTTTTTTGAGGATTCTGTAATTGAAGGTCAATGTCTTTATACCTCTGAAATAAACGTTTCATATCAGATTCTTTAAAGTGAATTAAGAACTTACTTATAAAACTTTCAGAAAGGAAGTGGCGTTGTGGCTCAAGTGGTAGAGCGCTCCTCTTGAGCTGAAGAGCTGAGGGACAGCGCCCAAGCCCAGAGTTCAAGCCCCACGACCAACCCCCCGCCAAAAAAACTTTCAGGATAAATAATCCTTTGTACTTTTCTTCTGCTGGTGTTTTATAGATGTCTTACATCTATTTTAACAGCAACTTTAATGAAAAACTTGCTGTTATCAACTTTTCAGAAACATTTAATTTTTAAGGAAATAACCTTTATTTTAAATTTATTTCAGTGGTTTATACACCATTTAATTTTAATATCAAATATTACTAGGATTAGAATTGAGAACAAACATGACTTCATAAGCTTATAAATCAAGCAGTGGAAAGAAAAATGTAACTACAGATTGGAAAGGTAGAAAACTGCGCAACTGCTCCTTATTGTTGCTTTTGCACTTCTTTGTACTACATGTAGTGTTTGCGTAGTACCCAAAGATGACCAGACCCATGTAACTACGCCATGGGAGATAGTTGTCAAGCATCAACTAAAAACGTATATGAAAATAAAAAATGTAATATGACATTGTTTCTTCAAATGCAAGAAATACATTTAGGATAGTTTCTCACTCTATTATGGACAATACACAAAAACAAATATACAAATAAAGACTTAAAGACAGAATGAAATGTTGACCCCAAAAAGGAAAACAGGTCTACATAGTAGAGTCTACATGCAAAATCAAGACGATATACACATCACAGAATTGAACAAAACAATTTCAACACAAATGAGATGGACTATCTAATCTCATGTGATTAACTTTTAGTACTGAGATAGTCAATGTCAACTTTATTTGATACTATTATTAACTGATCGTATGTTGAACAATTCAAATCATATTCCTGTCTGTTAACTTATGACTTACTTCAACAAAGTCTTCTCAATAAAGACATTTTATAAAATAAACAGGTTTTATAAGTGAAGGTTTAAGTCATTAAATATAAAAATCTAAAAATAGTGAGATAAGATGATCCTTCTTAGTATAAAACAAAACCATGCACACCCATGGGATTCAATGTTATATGTCATTTATTCATGGTATTCAATCTCATGAAATTGACTGCTAGGCACCGTATGTATCACATATGTATGCAAGGTATCAAGCTGAAAAAGCATAAATTCCAAACTGTAGGGAGGCTCACACAGCTATCTTCACTCATTTAGTCAGCATATTTCTCAGAACCCTAATTTATGATGCAGATTTATAAGGAACATTTGTTATTTTAAACTAGTTATTGAGCTGGGAAGGTGGCTCAGTGGTAGAGTGCTTGCCTAGCATGTATGAGGCCCTGGTTCAATTCCTCAGCACCACATAAGCAGAAAGAGCCAGAAGTGGCACCGTGGCTCAAGGGGTAGAGCATTAGCCTTGAGCTGAAGATCTCAGGGACAGCGCCCAGGCCCAGGGTTCAGGCCCCATAACTGTCCAAAAAAACTAATTATTACAAAAAAGAGGTTTTAAGTATTCCTTTAAAAAATCATGTTGAGTGCTGGTGACACATGCAATGTAATCCTATCACTCAGAAAGCTGAGATCTGAGGACTGCAGTTTGGAGACCACCTGGGCTTGAAAGTTTGTAAGACTCTTATCTCTAATTAATGAACAACAACAACAAGCCAGAAATGGTGGTGTGGCTAGAACACTAGCCTTATTCACAAAAGCTCAAGGGCAGGTGTGTGCGCATGTGTGCCCCTCCCCCCACACACACAAATTCATGGCTGGAGCCTGTAGCTCATACCAATAATCCTAGCAACACAGGAAGGTGATAACTTGGGATACTGATTCAAAGCCAACTGGACGAGACAAACCCACAAAACCCTCATCTTCAATTAACTAACAAATGCCAGAATTGGAGAGCATGGCTTAAGTAGCAGACACCAGGCATTTGGGGAAAACCTGAGTCCCAACCATACATGTAAAGCTAAGTTCAAAAACTAGTACTGGAACAACAACAACAAAAATAGTGGATAGCCAAGAATTCTACAAGAAGCTAAGTTAAGCCTGAAGCACTAAGTATTTTATTATTCTCAAATAATTATTAAGAAATGAAATAATTTCTAACATAAGCAAGACCCTGAGTTTCATCTCCAGCACAGCAGGGAGAGAAGGATTTTTAATAAATAAATTATTATCATTTTAAAAAATCTAACTTAATTTTATATTGTTTAATGCATGCTTCCCAGAATATAAAGTCTATGGCTTTTTCAGCTTGCTGAATAATATATATGAAAAAAAAATGTCTCCAGTGGGCTTACATGAAATAATAATAAAATAATATATAACATATAATAATATATTATATATAGTTACATAAAATATGTAAATATATAATTGTATATAATATATAATAAAATAGATTAGATAATAGATAAATGGGAAACACATTACAAATACTTAGAAGTATAACAGTAGAGAATACATCTAAATTTAACCATCTACCAGAATGAAAAGCTTTTCCCAATTATTAGTAAAGATCACGAACAACTCTGGAGTAAATAAAAGTTATGTTCCAGGCTTTTTTGGCATTGATAAACAGGTTTTGCAGCGTCCCTATTCCCATAAAACAGGGGCCTGTAATGGGACATGGCAACTGCAGGTGAAGAGTTAAAAGGACAATACTTGATTAACTTCAGCGGCTAGCTGCACTGCCAGTCCCCTAGTACTCTTCTATTTCTATGGCAACAAAAGTAGGATCAGGAAAATAGATGCAAACAATTTAGGAGAACAGCTAAGTGGGGAGAGTCAATATATTGAATGTTAATTCAGCAATTTAATTTTGAGAAACTACACTTAAAGAAAGGGACTGTAGTTTATTCAATACTAAAGAAAAAAGTGCTGACTTCAGCAGCACATCAATTAAAACTGAAAAGATATCCAGAAGACTAACATGCCCTCCATACAAGGATGACAGATGACATGAAAATTCATAAAACTTCCAATATTAAAAAAGATACTGAAAAAAGGATAAATCTGCCATTCCACTATATTTTCCTTAATTTTTTAAGTGTTGAAAATCAAACAGAACCTTGAACATGTGAGGCAAACACTATACCACTAAATTCCATATCAGGATGCTCCTTAAGTTTTCAAAGAAGGGGCTGGGAAGGTGGCTCAGAGGTAGAGCGCTTACCTTGCATGCCTGAGGTCCTGGGTTCGATTCCTCAGCACCACATAAGCAAAAAGAAAAAAACCCAGAAGTGGCGCTGTGGCGCTGTGGCACAAGTGGTAGAGCACTAGCCTTGAGCTGAAGAGCTGAGGGACAGCACCCAGGCCCAGAGTTCAGGCCCCACAACCGGACCAAAAAAAAAAAAAATAGAAAAATACTTAAATCTTACTTATAATTTTTCTAAAGTTTGGTTACACTCCTATATGAGTGAGCTAAAAACAAACCAAAACTCAAAAATCATCAAGTCATCAGATTTGATTTTTTAAAAAGCAAGTAATATTACTTTCTAGCAAATATCAACAATACTAATAGTGAAGCTTTTAAATATTAGCTGGGTGTCAATGGCTCACATCTATAATTCTAGCTACTCTGGAGGCTGAGAGAGATAAGGATCTTGGTTTAAAGTCAGCCTGAGCAGGAAAGGCCATGACAATCTTTTTTCCAGATAACCACCAAAAAGCCATAAGTGGAGCTGTGGCTCAAGAGGTAGAGCACTAACATTGAGAAAAAAGGTTTAGGAACAGAACCCAGTCCCTGAGTTCAAGCCCCAGACTGGCACAAAACCATTATATATATACATATATATATATATATATATATGTGTGTGTATAGATATGTATATATACACACAAGTATTCTACTATATTTTAATTCAATTTTATAGATTCTATTTTAGACTTTGACTCCCTTTGAAATGTTCCTGATATAGTCTTTTAAGCCAAGCAAACAGCTACTTCCAAGAAATAAAATTAGGTCTAATGCAGAGCAGAATAGGCAGATAAGAAAGGGAAATTATATTTTTAACAAGTATCTAAAGGGTCAGATTCAAAATAAGGAGATAAACTGAGGAAAGGAAATTAAGCACCCCTCCCACCCACACACACCAACTTTTGGATTGTAAATTACAAGGCTCTCAATGGGTAGAAACAGAAAGACTGGGGGAAAGGAAACCATGAAACTTGCCATTTGTCCCAAGTTTCTATATAAGGCCAAATACATCTTCACATTTTGAAATAATAAGCAAGACCAATCCCATTCACCCAGAACCACTGCCTAAATATTAGGGGTTGCTAGAGGGCCTAGACGACCCCCCCCAACACAGAAAGTTTAAAGGTTGCAGACAGTAACTACTAAGTTGAGACTTAAACTCCCATTTCTTCCATGTGGAAGAGAAAAAATTTCTTCCAACTTTCTCCTGTTATACTAAAGTAAATCCTTATTAAATTTTTCCCTTTGCAAGCCTTTCCCTTTTGTGAGGCACTCTGAAATAATTTTGATGATTGGATCTCAAAGCTCTGTGGTTTTCATCAGTTACATAGTCCAAGTGAGGCTCATCACTCACCTGCCATGACCTTCGCAAGTCGTTGTGTTACAATACTGGACCTCTGCTCAATGAAATTTGCCTGGACTATGCTTGAGTGTATTTATAAATGGTGAACTCATTTTCTGAAATTAAACTTTTTATTTGCAAAAAAAATTTATAATAAAAAGATATGTGATTTTGAATGAGTACTGGGAAGCTAAGGGAACCCCACATTCATTTCTAGGTAGGATGGAAAGATGGATGCTTCTTCCACATTAATGGAAGTGTCACTGAAACAGAGGACAGACCTATTTCTAGGGAGAGAAAGAAAAGCAATGAGAACAAAAATAGAGGTGAACATACAGCTAGTAACAGATAAACAGGATAGTGACACAGTGAAAAGGAACCATCTGAAGTTCCAACTCCAGCTCCTCAGGAGGAGGGCGTCTTAAAGCCAGGGAGCCCTATTAATAGCACATTAGTAGTCCTATCCACTAGAGAAGCCCAGTCTCACAGCATTGAACTAGTGGAGAATCTGGAATGACAATGACTTCCCCTGCACCAGAGGCTAGCACTGAAGAAATCCACTGCATACATCCCCACACCCACACCTTGAAGTACTACAGACGTGTGCCATCTTGAGAAGGAGCCTATTGCTTAAGGCTGAACTTACTGTAGGGACTCAAGAATAAGAAACAATCCCAAGACAGGCAGCCTGGGGATACCCTGACAAGGTGTCTAGATGGAAGCTGGCTATGAGAGGCATCCATGAAGAGAAGAAAGTTCACAGTAGAGCCACTGGTAAGTTTTAGAAGCTGGTCTGTGAAAGGAGCAATGTTTTGGGGCCCCTCTATCTGTGGGAAGGAAGAAACCCCAGGAGCTCAAGTGCTTACCCTCCATAGCAGCCTTTCTGAAAGGCATGATTTTCTTTTGGGCAAGAGAGAAAGCCTGAGCCCAAGTTTGGTGGTTCAATCAATTGTGACAGCCTTCTCCAGAGGGTGGTATACTTCTGTGGAATCTGTAAGCAGAGACCAGGGGTGCTTGGATCCTCAGATATCCTCCTCTAGTGCAGAACCAGTGTTCTGTTTGCATTCCCCACTCTGACATATCTCAGGGGGATGTGTCAGAGGACACATCTTGGAGTTGACCCAACCTTGGTGCACAAATAGTTTGGGCAGGAACGAGGAAGGGGGGTTGAAACTAGTAAACAACTGTTCATCCAACAGGCCACAAAGTTCCTTGGGTCCAGAAGCAGTTTCCAGTTTCCAAAGAATAAACTTTTAAAGTAAACACTTACACTAAGGACCTTACCTTGACCAGACCACCCCTAGGCCCCCAGAGTGAACCTACTTGTACTGTGGGAACAGAGAGGACTTTTCATCCAAGTATCAGGGGAACCAGAAAGAAGCTTCAGGTTGTTTTCTCCTTTTTATTATATTTTAAATATGTTTTTGTTTAATTCTTTTTTTTAAAATTCTTTTAAATTCTTTACCCAACTTTGCCCTTTTTTTTGTAAAGAGATCTTTCTACATCTTGTGTTCCTTTTTTACTTCTTAGTTTGCTAAGCAAGGTCAAGATCCTTAAGCCACAGCCCTCATATATTTGTTTAAAACCTTCCTAAAGAGTTTTCATTTTTGGTAGTACTTAGGTTTGAACCAAGGGCCTCATACTTGCTAGACAGGAACCACATAAACAACACCTACCACCTGCCCCCCAGCTCTGTTTTGCCTTTAGTTACTTTTTAGGTAGTGACTTCTATTCTTGCCAAAAGCTGAATTCAAACATTAATCCTACTATCAACTAATGGGATAAAAGTGTGCACTATCATGCTTAACTCTTTGACAGAGAGTGTTATAGTTTTCTGCCAAATACTACCATCCCCAAGATTCTCCTGGTAGCTGAGATTACATATTTGAGCCACCACACTCTGCCCAATTACAATTTAAGTAGTTGAGATTGTACTAGGAACAATGACAACAGAAGTACAACAGGGTATAAGTCCATTTTATTTTTCAAGGGCAAATATTAGCTTTGTCCCAAAAGAGAGGGGCTCTTGAGCTTCATGAACTCCTGACCTCTTAACAATTTAGATACAAGGTTTCTTGTTGAGGAAACCATTGAACTGTTAGGGGCTGGTAACTCCAGTTTGTCATATTAAACATTAAGAACTAAGAAGTATTTCCAGTGCTTACAAACTGATTACTCTAAAGACAAGTATTAATGTTTATTAATAAATAATACCTTCATATTGTGTGAAACTAGTTTTACCCTGAAGGTCCTCTTTCAACAAACCACTAACTTAAAGTAAAATGTTTACTTGTTCTAGAATATGAAAGGCAAAAATGAAGAACCTAACCTACAAAGTAAATTTTATTTGGCTTGATTTCTTTTGCAACCCACTCAGGAAAGAAATATTTTATATTTTGGAAATTCCATATAAAGTTGATTGGCATAAGTGCTTAGTTAGCTCAATCTCATAAAGTTAATAGGCTTGCTTCCTTAGATAACCGATTAATGACTACATCCTCAATATGAAAGATTCTATACCTTATGGGATGTGTCTAAATAGTGGAAATTCTATGCCCTAACAGAGTAATTTCCTATGCTTTGTCTTGATTTAATTATATCTTTGATTACCTAAAGAAAATAGATTAAAAAAATAGTTGTGTGTTAATCTAAACAATAGGTAGATGGCTTGAGGCCAGCAAGTCAAGACCAGCCTGAGCAATATAATGACATCTCTTCTCAAAACAAAGAGCCCTCCGCACTTAAAAAACTGAAGTTGCCTTCCACAAGCACCAACTATTGTTTTGTAGAGACCTGAAATTTTATTAATCAAGCCTCAAGTACTGTGACAATCGTTTATACTGCATTGTCCTAATCAGATCCTAAATATAGAGAAAACAAAGCTTTCAAAACTAAAACTTTATACTGAACTCTGAGATTTTCAAGAGTGCCACAGTAAAAGAAAAAGCTTGTTCTTTCACCTCATAAAAATACAGGAGTGGCCAGGGGCTGGTGTCTCATGCCTGTGATCCTAGATACACAGAAAGCTGAAATCTGAAAATCATGGTTTCAAAGCCAGCCCAGGCAGGAGAAGCCCATGAGACTCTTACCTTCAATTAACCACTAGAAAATTGGAAGTAGAGCTGTATCTTAAAGTAGTAGAGCACTAGCCTTGATCAAAAGAGAGCTCAGAGACAGAAACCAGGCCCTGAGTTCAAGGCCTATGACCACACTACCAACAGTAGCAGCACAATAATAGGGTAAGAGTTGCAAGAGACAAGTTGTCCAATCAAAAGAAACAGCCTATCCTAAGCTGCATGTAATGACTATATGCCATTAAGAGAAAAGTTTAGACATAGTATGTTTTATGAGACGTTTCCAAGGATGTGTCAATAACCCAAATGGCCATTTTTAAATTTTTACCCACAGAAGTAAAACTGATCAAAACTTTAGAGAAACAATTAGGAACTATGTGCCAGTAGAGAATTTTATGTTGTCCATCCTATATGCAATTTCATATCAATATATAGAGAACAAGATAGCTTTTGTTTAACTCTGATATTTTCTAAAAGCTATAATATAAGCTATAGACCAAGAATTTGTCTTTAACAAATAGGGCGGTTTCAGAGCCTATGGAAAGAAACTATTGCAGAGCACATGGGCAGCCAGGATGGCGCTGAGAGGGAGTTAAGTGGGCAGGGCCCAATTCACCTTATGTCCGTCCAGTGCCTAACCAGCCCATGAAAGCTTAGGTGCATGATAGGGTGTGACCTTGACAGTGATTGGTTCCTCTTCCTCCCCTACCATGCCACCCGCCCTTTCTGGCTTTAAAAAGGGGCTGCTCTCTGTTAATAAACGAGTTTTCCACCTGCTAGATTTTGCTCCCCGCTGCGTCTGATTGTCTCCCGGGCTGAGGGAGGCTGGGGAATGGGCAAATGCCGCACTTCCTTTCCTTTCCTCGGACCCTGTCAGTCTTTCGTGGGACAGATGAAGACCCAACAAACTATACCATTCTTCAAACTATTAACGTTTTAAAAAATAAAATGGAAGGCCGGGCGCTGGTGGCTCACGCCTGTAATCCTAGCTACTCAGGAGGCTGAGATCTGAGGATCGCGGTTCAAAGCCAGCCGGGGCAGGAGAGACCGTGAGATTGCTATCTCCAATAACCACCAGAAAACCGGAAGTGGCGCTGTAGCTCAAGTGGTAGAGCGCTCGCCTTGAGCTGAAGAGCTGAGGGACAGCGCCCAGGCCCAGAGTTCAAGCCCCACGACCGACAAAATAAATAAATAAATAAAAATAAAATAAAATGGATACAGGTTTTTCACATTTGACCTGAGCCAGGATACCCAGGACAATTTTTACAGAAGCAGATGTCTTTACAAAAGCAGCCCCCTAACCCAAGTCCTACATGTAGTTAACGTTTAATTAAAGTACTATTTCTACTGCTTTAATGGTCCATTTTCATAAGCTATCAACAGCCACAATAATTTAGAAAATTATTTTCATTAGTGAGAAAAATGCTGATTCTTATTCTCAAACTTCATATATTTTAAGAAAAATCTTTTCATAATAACAGAAATATCTGCATAGATTTAGTAACAATGTCTTCCCCTTTCACCATGACGTAAGTAGACAAATCTAATGAACAACCAGGTTTTACCTGTCATATTTGAGAACAAGGCTCATTGAAACAGGTATGACAAGCTACTTTTAAGAAGCTGATGTTGACTTTACAAGCCCTGCAAAGAAAACTGGCCCAGTGTCTAGATTGAGGAAGATAAGTCTTACAGCAAATGAAAAGCAAAGTCAACTTCCTAACATGCCATGAACCTTAGGAAATTGGAGGGATATTTTTAAATATTTTGTTTTTACTCTGAGGAAAATCTAAGGGCCACACTCATGCTAGGCAAGTGTTTACCACTTAACCACACCTTGAGCTCTTGAGAGACATCCAAGAGATGATATCTAGTAGTGTCTCAGTTTTACTTTCCTAGCCTAGAAAAAGTGCACAGGTGGTTTTTAAATTTCCACGCTCAGACGCCTAATTTAGTAGTTGTTACAATAATATACATATACTATAAAGCAAAAATAAACTGAAGGAGACCTCATGAATAACTAACCTTTGTTGAATCTATCAATAATCAGTATACTTGATAGTGAAAAAGTCAAGAAACAAACTAAGATAATCATAAGGGCGGCTGCCTAGCAAGCATGAGGCCCTGAGTTCAAATCACGATACCCCATCTTGTACAATGAAAACAAAATTCTCAAAATTCAGAGGCAGGAGGATAAATTGGTACAACCTCTTCTTTAAGTAAATAAAGAAAAAAAACAGAAGAGGATTACCAATTTATATATTTATGTTTTTTATTTACTTAATGTATATTAAGTAAAGATTAGCTCATCATGTAGCTACAGCTTAAGACACAGTAACATCTGCCTCAGCTTTAGTACAAACTGAGGAATACACTGTAAATATGTAAGAGAATCTTTAAGATATGAAGTCCAACAAATAGAACAAAAAAGTCCATGCCAGGGCTGGGAAGGTGGCTCAGTGGTACAGCGCTTGCCTTGCATGCATGAGGCCCTGGGTTCCATTCCTCAGCACCACATAAGCACAAAAAAAAAAGCCGGAAGTGGCACTGTGGCTCAAGTAGTAGAGCGCTAGCCTTGAGCTGAAGAGCTGAGGGACAGCGCCCAGACCCAGAGTTCAGGCCCCATGACCGGACCCAAAAAAAAAAAAAAAAAAAAGTCCATGCTAGTAAAAAAATGTTATCATCAAAGAAACCAGGGAAAATATTAATACTATGAACAAGATTTGACATGCCCCTAAAATGCAAGGTGCAAACTTAAGGGAAAAAGTAAGGATTTTCTCAAATGTCTTAATATATACTCTGTAAAACAGAGCTTTTTTAAGATAATTTTTTTTAGGGCTGGGAATGTGGCTTAGTGGTAGAGTTCTTGCCTCGCATGCATGAAGTCCTGGGTTCTATTCCTCAGTACCACATAAACAGAAAAAAAGCCAGAAGAGGCGGTGGCTCAAGTGGTAGAGTGCTAGCCTTGAGCAAATGAAGCTCATGGACAGTGCCCAGGCTCTGAGTTGAAGTCCCAGAACTGGCAAAATATTATATATATATTCTCAAGGTGATGTACAGAAGGGTTACAGTTACATAAGTAAGGTAATGAGTACCAACCCAATTCTTCAAGACTGAGTAGAACTTTATTGTGCATATGTAGCACATCATTATCCATTCATCTGTTGCTAGGCACCTAGAATGACCCCCATAATTTGGCTACTATGAATACTTTCACGATAAACACAGATGTACAGTTACCTCTACAGTATACTGACTTAGATTTTTTTTCCATTTTTTAAATTTTTATCACATAGGTGATATACAGAGGGGTTATAGTTACATAAACGAGGTAGTGAATACATTTCTTTTTGGACAACGTCACACCTTCCCTAGCTCTTCCCTGACTTTGATTGGTATACATGGATCACATAGAACTGAGCTTTAAGAACATGAAAGGATTACAGAGAAGCAGAGATGACAAGGCAGAAGTCATGTTCACATGGCAGGGCTACCTTTTGTGGTCATTTTATTTTTCTTAATATGTCATTAGTGTTGAAAAGCAGTCAGTCCCTATTTCCCCCAACAAGTGGGACTACAGATGAAGAGTATGATGTCCATCAGAAGCCAGCTTTGAATGTGATCCATCAGCTCTGATTTGCCATAGAAAACTCATGAATCAAAGAAAAACAGAAGACCATTCTCTCCCCACCTCCATTCTCAGGAGTACAGGGATCCCCCAGAAGCTACAGAGTTCTATTATAAGAAATTAACTCATATGTGAAACTATAGGAGTCAACACAGCAAAGTTGAAGGAGAAAACAGCAAGCTGTAATTCCTTTTATCCAGTTCACTTTGCCACTCACTCCAAATATTAAAATAATTCACATCCAAACCTCTAGTATGGGTCACAGAACCAAGACAAAATGTGACAAATGGTTTGAGAATGTAACTTGCAGGTAGAATGAGGTTCTGCTTCCATCCACAGCACAAAAACTAAAATGGAGCAAAACAAAAAACCCTAAACAATACTGAGGTTAATAGAGAAGTCCGTGAAGCATTTTGTTGTTTCTAATGCTGTGATTAAAGTTTATCCTCCTTTCCTGAAGTAGACAGATACTTGCTTATCAAGAATCTTTCTTAAAACACACACAACATACTCAAGGTCATATCATAAATAAAGATGAAGTATTAGATTTCCAAAGTCAAGAAAAAAAGTGGGGTCTAATATCCAAATAATGATAAATTAATTCTATCTTTTACACTTAAAAATAAGTTACATAGCTGGGTGTTTGTAGCTTACACTTGTCATCCTAGTTACTCAGAAAGTTGAGATCTGAGAATTGCAGTTCGAAGCCAGCTAGTGCAGACTCTTCTCTCCAGAATACCAGAAGTGGAGTTGTGTATTAAAGTGGTAGAGCACTAATCTTGAGCAAAAAAGCTCTAGGACAGCACCCAGGCCCTCAGTTCAAGTCCCACAATCAGCATGAGGAAAAGGAGGAGGAGGAAGATTATGATGATGAAGAGGAGAAGGAGAAGAAGAAATTAATACAAATAAAGTTACAAATACTAGAATCAGTACACTAACATGACCTCTTGTTTGCATAAATACAATTCAGTATTTGAAAAGTCTGAGAAATTCAACTGAAAAACTATTAGAAATAGTAATAGCTGAGTAACTTCTACCAATAGCTCAAATTACTCAATGATTTTAGAAAAAGTGAACAATTTTTTAGAGTAGAAAATATTGGAAATACAAATTTCTTTCACTTACACAGATTTTATCTATAAAGATAAAGCAAGACTGCCAGGCACTGTAGTACAAGGCTATAATCCCTGCTTCTAAGGGATCTGAAGAGGGGGCAGGGAGATGCTTGTACTAATGATCAGTTCTGGCAACACAGTGATATGTGTTCTCAAAATAAACAGAATTTCTTAAAAAGAGAGAAAGAAAAATAAGGAATATGTGGCTCACACCTGCAATCCTAGTTACTTAGGAGGCTGAGAATTAAGGATCACAGTTCTAAGACAGCCTGGGCAGCAAAATCCCTAAGACTCTTTTCTCCAATAAATTACCAAAAAGCTGGAAGGTGAGGCTCAAGACGTAGTATGCTAACCTTGAGCAAAAGAAGCTCATGGACAGCCCGTAGGCTCCAAGTTCAAGCCCCAAGAACAGTACCAAAAACAACAAAAAAAGATGAGCACCAGCATCATACCAGTTATCCTAGCTATTCAGACTGAAAGCTGAGAATCTGGGTTCATAGACAACCAAGGCAGGAAAATCCATGAGACTCTTATCTTCAATAAACTACCAGAAAACTGGAAGTGATGCTGTGGCTCAAGTGGTAGAATACTAGCCTTGAGCTGAAGAGCTGAGGGACAGTGACCAGGCCCAGAGTTCAAAAAAGGCCAGTAAAAAGATGAGCAGACTGATTACAAAATGAGAGATTTTTGCTGCTATACATCTGACAAGAGACTAATAATCAAAATATACAAGTAAGGGCTGGGAAGGTGGCTCAGTGGTAGAGTGCTCTCCTCACAGAATATACAAGGAGCTAAACAGATACCTCTCAGAATAAGAAGTAAAAATAGCCAATAAATGCATGAAGAAATGCTTTACATCCTTGGCCATAAAAGAAAGTGAAAATCAAAACAACATTGGAGATTCTATCTCGCTCCTGTTAGAACAGCCATCATCAAGAACACAAATAACTGTCAGGTACCAGTGGCTCACCCCTGTAATCCTGGGTGGAGATACAGGTAGAAGCCAATCAAGGCAGGAAAAGTCTGTGACTTAGCTCCTATTAACTAGTAAAAAAGGCTGGGAGGAGCTGTGACTAAAGTGGTAGAGTGCTAGCCTTGAGCAAAAAGAGCAGGGACTATACTCGGGCCCTGAGACCATACCCTGGAACACACACACACACACATACACACACACACACACACACACACACACACACAAACACTACACACCACACACCACACAATACAAACAACCCTGGGCGCCAGTGGCTCATGCCTGTAATCCTAGTTACTCAGGAGGCTGAGATCTGAGGATCACAGTTCAAAGCCAGCCTGGGCAGGAAACTCCATGACTCTCATCTCCAATAAGCCACCAGACAACCAGAAGTGGTGCTGTGGCTCAAGTGGGAGAGCACTAGCTTTGAGCTGAAGAGCTGAGAGACAGCGCTCAGGCCCAAAGGTCAAGCCCTAGGACCAACCAAAAAAAAAATGCAAACAACAACAAATGCTGTCAAGCATGTGGGGGAAAAGGAATCTTATTACAATGTTACAAATGTAAATTACTTCTACCACTATGGAAGTCAGTATGGAGATTCCTCAAAAAAAAAAAAATAACAGAATTATCCTATGATCCAATTCACATCATTCTTAGGCATTTATCCAAAAGACTGCAAGTCTGGATATAATATAAAGATATCTGCACACTTATGTTGATTGCTGCACTATCCACCATAGTCAAATTATGATAACAGCCTAGACACCCTACAACCGAAGAATGGATCAAGAAATGATATGTAATATACAGTATATTCTATATCTATCATGAGCCTGGTACTCACTTCTTAGAACTTCACATAGAATGTTTAAATAATATCTTTTGCATGTTATCTTTGTGTAATCTCTCCCCTTTTCAGGAAATCAAACCATGGGCCTTCTACAAAAAAACACACATCCTATCACTAAGCTACAACCCCAGCTCTAACCTCCTCCCACACCAATTCTTCTTTTAATATAAAAATCATAATTTGGGGCAGTGGCTCAAATGGCAAAAGTGCCTGCCTAGCAATTATAAAGACCTGAATCCAAACCCCAGTAACACCAAAACTGAACAACTCTTTAGTAGGGCAGTAGGAAATAAGGACTGTAGCTTAATGATAAAGCCAACACATAGCATAAACAAGGCAATGGGTTCAATCCAATTATCACAAACTTTTTAAAAAGTGAATTTTTACAAAGCATAAAAGGAAGTGGGGCGCTGGTGGCTCACGCCTGTAATCCTAGCTACTCAGGTGGCTGAAATCTGAGGATCATGGTTCAAAGCCAGCCCGGGCAATAAAGTCCTTGAGACTCTTATCTCCAATCAACCATCAGAAAACTAGTAGTGGTGCTGTGGCTCAGTGGTAGAGCGCTTGCCTTGAGCTGAAGAGCACAGGGACAGCACCCAGACTCGAGTTCAAGCCCCACGACCGACGCCCTCTCCCAAAAAAAAAACATAAAAGAAGGAAACACAGGATTTGAGGAAAAGGGGGAGGGAGAGGAGCAAGAGTGATGGAGAGGATAAGTATGTTGTATACATAAATGAATATGTCAAATGTAACCTCCTTCTACAACTAATTAATGCTTGCAAAAATGTTTTAAAAATTTAGACATGGAACATCATAAACAAAATCAAGGAGTAATGAAATGCTACTTATTGATCCCTGAGTATGTTATGTTTCCTATATATTTAGATCATGCTGCTTTGTTTCTCCCAGCTTTCAAAAACCGATATTTGGAGTAGCATAAACTCAGAAACACATACAGGGCAATGAACTCAAATGAAAAAGAGAAAGACTAGCCTGGCTAGGTATGATTATTTATCTGTGTATACTACAAAATATTGGGAAGAAATTAAAACACAGATGAGGGATTTTTAAGTATAGCTCAACAGTAGAGTCCACACTTAACATATACAAGGACCTGGACTCAAACTCTTAACACCAAAATAAGAAAGTAGTGTACACCTGCCTAAGACAGAGCCAGAAGGATTGAAGTTGGAAGCCAAATAGGCAAAGTAAAGCAATAAAGACAAAATAAAAACAAAAGGACTGGGAGTGTAGTTCAAGTTATCTACCATGTTCAAGGTCCAGGGTTTGGTTTCCAAAAATTTTTAAAAAGTAATAACAGAGTTTGTCTTCAACTCATCATAAATAAGAGGCTGCCTTAAACTAACTCATCATGACACTGTACGATGTATTAAAGTGCCTAACCAGTGGTAAGCCACACTCAATTATTCTAGTTCTCACTTTCATGATCTGAAGCAAGAACAGATGTTCAACTGCATAAAGTTATTATGATCATATGAAACAGAAATAATGTATAGCGATACAATGTGCTACCTTCCCAAACCAGCTCAATCCTGGTATGCCTTCATATTTATCCTACTGAGTATTTACAATGATACTAGTTGATCATTACCACCTTACACTGCAATTCTTTTCACTAAGTCATTTTTCCTTCTTATACTAACCTCCTTATTACATACATTCAATAGATTTGCTTCCAAATATATCATTCAGATAAATTTTAGGTAGGTAGATAGGTTTCCTCTTATCTTTTTTTTTTACAGGTTAGTATTCTAAACAAAAATATGTATTTCCTTCAGTCAAATTTCACTATTTCCTTTAACAGTTTTACTTACAAAACTATTTTTTAAAAATGTGTTGGAGCCGGGAGCCGGTGGCTCACACCTATAATCCTAGCTACTCAGGAGACTGAGATCTGAGGATCATGGTTCAAAGCCAGCCCAGGCAAAGAAAGTCCGTGAGACTCTTATCTCCAATAAACCACTAGAAAACTGGAAGTGGTGCTGCGGCTCAAGCGGTAGAGCACTCGCCTTGAGCTGAAGAGCTTAGGACAGCACCCACGCCCAGAGTTCAAGCCCCACGACCGACAAAAAACAACAAAAAACATAAAAAAACCCATGTTGGATATATTGAAAGTAATACCATGTTGACTTGAGGGAGAATGGGTGTTCTAGTCAGCAGGTACTATTAAAATATACCAAATATTATCTTTGACACCACATCAGAGACCACAATATTGTTTCTCAGTATGTCCAACATAGCCAGTTTTGGTGCCATCCTTGAATCAGGTTTCATTTATGTAGTTGGGTCTCAAATATTCATGGCTAGTAGATATTTAGGAAACATTTGTTTAGGTTCATGCAAACCATATATATGTGTATATGTGTGTATACATGTGTATACACATAATTATGTTTATCATTTATGTATGATTAAACACATATTTATAGTAAGACTCAAATGTCTTGTTAAAGTACAAGATTTTCTCACTTAGAGAATCTGTAGAAGAGAATTAAACTTTTCCTCTACTTTCTGAAATTTAATATTTGGGGGCTTGAAAGTTAAATTGACAAAAGACAAATTAACAAAAGGGATGTTTCTTTAATCAAGCTTAGTATTTTTATATGCATGGGATTTCACAGAAAAGCAAACACCCCAAGAAGCTGTTAGAGTCTGAAGCTTGTATCTATCTTAACAAAAAAACAATGAATGGTAAATGTGAAAAAGAGGGGTTGGATTCTAAGACCAGTAAAGTTTAGAAGGGTCAATGGTACAGAAAAACATGGAAGATGAATTATTTGAGTCAGATTTGTTTGTGCAGATTCATCTTGGAGCTGAATTTCTTTCAGGGCCATCAAACTTCCCTTCTGAGGGGATTTACAGCAGTTCTTATTAAGTTACTGCTTGTTCAAAGAAAGGCATCTTCTACATATGTTGATTCCTAATTGCTCTTAGCTTAAAATAACATGTAAAGTGGCATAGTTTGGGTAGCTCATGTTTATCCCCTTCCAAACCTAGAGAGAGAGAATTCTTGATGCATTTATTCTTACTACAATTCAAATGCAAAAGTAAATGAGAGCTACTAAAGTTATTGTCCATTTTCACCGCCATATCCCCCCAAACATAAATAATTATGAATTCCCATGAATTCAAATCATGATTAAAACTTCACATCTTTTCTCCCTAAGTAAATCATTTATGGTTTGAGTACATGAGCAATACATTTCATTTCTGAGCAGCTTGAATTGCTTTTAATTATTAGTAAATAAAAGCTGAGGTGATGATGTTTCTTAATTTAATGATCAAGTTTTTAAACTAATTACTAGTACTTAATAATGGACTGATAGTACATGCCAACAGCACTAAAAACTAGAAACTGATACGATGTTTTTGCTGTTTCCAACACATTTCATCACTGTGACAAACACGCCTGAGAAAACACAGGAGGAAGGATTTATTTGGGCCCAGGATTTCAGGGGTTTCAGGCAAGGGTCACTGGTCTCTAGCGTCTCTAGGTCACGTGTGCAAGACAGAGCACAAAGACAAGGGCTATGAGGTGAAAGAAAGCAATTCACTTCATGGCAAGCAGAGAAGAGGTAGAAGGGTAGAGGACAAGACACATCCTTCAAAGCCAAGCATCTACTTCCTTCAACTAGGCTGCACTTTCTAATAGTCCATTCTGTCGATGCATTTTTATATTTGTAGTGTTGGTTCTAGGCTTGAACTCAGATCCTTATACTCTTGCTTGGTTCATGGCTATACCTCCTCTCATAGATTTAGCAGCCTGGGATGGCTATGAACCTTGGTCCTCAGATCTCAGCCTCCTTAATAGCTAGGATTATAGGTATGAGCCACCAGTGTCCAGTTTGACCAACATATTTTAGAACTCTCATGATCCAATCACCTCTCAATAACAGTACTAGCTGGAGACCAAGTGTTTAACATGTTAGCATTTTCAAGGGACACTTCATAACCAATACTTACATAATTACTACAGAATTATTTTAGCTCACTTATGAAGTGCTAAGACTACATACATGCTGAATCAAATATGCCTTTTTTTGTCCAGACATATGTAATTTAGTTAGTACCTCCTGATTACAACATATTAAATGCTACCAAGAAGGAATAAAATAGTTGCAAAAAGTTGCAGGAAATCATGTAGTTCACCAAAAGGTATATCATACCAAAGTAAAAAACGTGAAAAAAAAAGACTAAATTCAAAGCACTAAGTCACAGAACACCTCAGTTTAAAAAGTTAAATCATGCCGGGCGCTGGTAGCTCACGCCTGTAATCCTAGCTACTCAGGAGGCTGAGATCTGAGGATTCAAAGCCAGCGGTTCAAAGCCAGCCCGGGCAGGAGAGACCATGAGACTCCTATCTCCAATAAACCACCAGAAAACCAGAAGTGGCGCTGTAGCTCAAGTGGTAGAGCACTCGCCTTAAGAGCTGAGGGACAGCAGCCAGGCCCAGAGTTCAAGCCCCACGACCGACCAAAAAATAATAATAATAAAAAAAAATAAAATAAAATAAAAAGTTAAATCATGTTGGCCATCAATAGCTTCATACCTGTAATCCTAGCTATTCAGAAGGCTCGAATCTGAGGATCACAGTTCAAAGCCAGCCAGGGCAGAAAAGTCTGGGAGCCTCTTATCTCCAATTAACCATCAAAAACCCAGAAGTGGAGCTGTAGCTCAAGTGGTAGAACACTATTCTTGAACAAATTAGCTGAGGGACAGTGCCCAGACCCTGAGTTCAAGCCCCAGGACTGACACTAAAGAAGAAAATTAAAAATTCAAATAAAAATAAATTTAAAAATTAAAAAGTTAAAGTTATATACATGGAAGACTGAAGTAGGAAGATAAAGAGTTTCTGGCCAACGAGGACTACATAACAAGACCTTGTCTTAAAAGATACCTAAGTGATTCTTCTGGTCACATTCTACTTATATACCCTCCCCAATTCCCTACATGTCCATTTCAGACTTTTAGTTCATATATTTATCTGTTCTCTTTAACAAATTCTTTTCTTATATGAGTTTTGGCAAGTACACCTACAAGCAGGCTTTCTGGAAGGGAAAGGGGAAGATAGTTTTCACCCAACTTTCCAAATTTATTACACGTTCTCTTCCTGTATCAACTGTTTACTGTTTGCACTACACTTTCTTACTAACCCTTCTACTCTCTACTTAAATCACCAAGATAAGATTCCAGATCAGAGTAATTCTCAAAAAATGTGGCTGAAAATACTAATGGCACTATACAGGGATTTAATGTTAAGATACTTTAAAAACTATGGAAAAAGCCAGCCCAGGGCAGGAAAGTCCATGAAACTCCTATCTCCAATTAACCACCAGAAAAGCTCTTCTGTCTTGAGCTCAGGGTCAGTGTGCAGACCCTGAGTTCAAGCCCCATGACCAACACACACACACACACACACACACACACACACACACACACACAAATGAAAGAATGAGTTTTGTCCCAGTTATGGTTACTGTTTCCTTAGAGACTATGTCTTTTAATATCTTGCACTAACAAGCTATAAAGGGTAAAACATCATCCTATGACTTACAGGTTGCGTCTTTATTCATGATGGATTTGCTATTCCTTACATCATCATAATGATTACCATTAACTAAAAAAACTTTTCCCAGGCTGGGAAGTTGGCTCAGTGGTAGAGAGCTTGCCTCGCACACATGAGGCCCTAGGTTCGATTCCTCAGCACCACATAAACAGAAAAAGCTGGGAGTGGCGCTGTGGCTCAAGTGGTAGAGCACTAGCCTTGAGCTGAGGGACAG
>NW_012267221.1:11515490-11547857 GCF_000151885.1 Dipodomys ordii
TGGCGCTGTAGCTCAAGTGGTAGAGCGCTGGCCTTGAGCTGAAGAGCTGAGGGACAGCGCCCAGGCCCAGAGTTCAAGCCCCACGACCGACAAAAAAAAAGAAAAATAGTAAAAGAAAAATCCACAAAAGTGTAAGAGAAGAACCAAGGAGAGAGAGTTCTGGCTAATCTCAAATAAAATAAATGGTTTGAATATCTCTGACAAGAAAGAGCAGTTTTGTGGTTTTTAACCTGGCCTCTATAAACAAGCCTAGCAGTGAAATGGATGATGCAAATCTATTAACCCACTCTCTTCATAAAAAGCTGAGCAGTTGCCTCATAAAGATGAAAATGTGTTTGTGACTTTAAATATCACTTTCTCACAATACTATGAAATTTATATAATCACAATCTCAATAAAAAATTATTTTTAAAAAAGACAACAATAAACTATCAAAAAGCTGGGGGGAAGGGGGAAAGCTGAGCAGTCAATTTTGAAAGCAATGGAGGAAGAGAAAAGGCCCATGGTTTCTCTTCCTTCCAGTTGGAAGAGGCTTGTATTGAGATTACAAAACAATTTGCAGAGATATCCTGCAATAACCAAAAGCATGTGGTGAATGTACTCGTTCTATAGGTGGCTCTCCTGCTCTCCTCTTGTGGGATCCTTTCTTCCTGATCTCTAAATAGTCAAAGTTCATTCCGTTTTTCTTGAGCCTCTTTTAATTATTCCAATCAGAACTTTTCTTTTTATTTCACCATCTCAAAAGGCTTTTATTTTTTGTTCCCTCTCAGTTGGCTAATCTTCCTTCATCCTAAAATCCTCAAAATACACTGAAAATCACATTTATCACCATTCAATACATTTTACTTAGTTTTGAGTTTCATACTGTGTATTCATATCCTAGTATTCTAGGGTATACATTAGTATTCCTCCCAAATATAATGTCTGTGGGATTTACCTATGTTATTACAAATGAGAAATGGTTACAACTTATAGGATATTTGAGATGGTCAAGCACTTGGATATTGTAAGTGTAGCCATAGTAAGCATCCCTTTGTCATTTGGTAGACATAATCATTCCATTCTATAATCAATATATGGGTAACTTATGTATGCCAAAGTGGGCTATAGATATGTGTGTATGTAATGAGAAACTGAACTTTCACAAACTTTAGTATCTCCAAATGCATGCTTATACACAGTATTCAAAATAAACTTGAGGAATAAGAAAAATAAAAGGCGTTGCAAGGCGTTTCCTCCTTTCAATTCTCCTGTGGTTAGTGTTGAAGCAATTTACTTTTCAAATACTTGTTATGTTTTCTGTTCCGTAATTGTTAATATATAAAATAATCTCATTAACTCATCCTTCCTCTTTTGTAAATGAGAATGAAAATGATTTTGTAAATGTAATACGAACTTTCAAAATTTCATTTTAGTGAAAAACTATTCTACTCATCAATAAACAGGGAAAACTAGATTTATTTAAATTTTACTTTACCTAAGGCCCTGGGAACCTTAGCATGGGGAGGAGAGGTTAACTTTCTTTTATTTCCTTTTTTATTCAGAGATAATAAAGACCAGAGAAATATTTGAAAGGACAATTGTCAAATGGGAGAGGAGAACAGAACATCTATAGACTAATTCACAAAATGACTCATGTAACCCAAAATAATGGCAGGTAAACTGCATATATAAAGTTATGACCCTATACAACCCAATATTAAAATATAACACCTTGTCCTTTAATAACCTTTGAATTTATTGTTTAGAAAAAAAAGCACAGCCTCATATCAGTTAGATTAAATTTGACCATATATTCTCTTATATTACCAACATATTCAGTCATTTGTGAAGCCCAGAAAGAGTAAAATGCACTCTTAGGACTGGTTCTCAACCTTGAAGTGCTGAGAGCTACTTTATCTTCCAGCATGGGGACAAGCACATGCACGTACATGTGAATCTGTGTTGTGTGTAAAGCTCAATATAAGCACATCATCATAAATCACACAGGGATCCACTTATTTTAACATACACAAATCAAGGCATAGCTCCGTGTGATTCCTAAAGGGATATCTGAAATGGCATTTAGCATCTTTCCTCTTACTCTGACTAAAGGCTTGGAATACTGAGGTTTCTTTCCTCCTCTCTCCTCAGAGTCACCACCGACAAGTAAGAGACTATTAGAAGCTAGTCATTAATTCAGCAAGTGATTCAAAGAGCTTAAGACTACTCATTTGATCATTTCTAAAACATGTGAGTAGCTTTAGTATTAGAATTAATTTAGTTCAATGATAAAATCCAGTCCATTTCCTTTCTATATTGCTTTACAACACTCATAAAGTAAGAGAACTATTGTTTTTATACATATTAGGCTGCCAGGACATTGCTGAGGTATGTTTCTAGCCCTGCTTTTCTATATATTAGATGACATTATTTTACTAATTAATTACAATCTATTTTGTATCCCAAACTATATACAACTAGTAAACTTTCAAATCAAATGCAGAATTTTTATAGAAAAAGTCATAAAATATTATTTTTCAAACAGTATTATAGTTGTAAAATCTAGATTACTTGGCTTGTTTGGTTTTGGCCAAGATGTATGATAGGTATATTTGTTACCTCCAAGCATCCTCATTTTATTAGGAATTTAGTTTAAATTAAATATTTAAAATTGAAGCTATTCTGGGTAGCATACACAGCTAAAATGAAGAGCTTCTGTAGCAGCAGTGACCAGATTTTAAATGTAAGGTAGATCAATAAAAAAAAATCACCAAGCACAAGCTCTATGTGTGAGTGGAATAGTTTATAATAGCTTGCAAATGACTATGTGCTTGCTGTAACCAGCTGTTCTTAAATTATGAATATGCAACCAATTCATGTTAAAGCCAAATCCCAGTACTATTTCTACAGAGAAATCCCAGTAGTTTTGCTTGTTCTACTTGTTAGCTCTGTTAAGGATACAAATAGCAGTAAGCTACTGAACAAATAGGACCAAACTATTGGCATTTCATGCACTAGGTCCATTATCACAGCAGGGAATGTCAATCATTGGTACATTCCTATAACAGCTCAGGCAATATAACAATGATCTTGTAGGAAAAAAAAATCAAAATCTCTGCAGCATATTCAAAGTCCTTCTGACAACCTAATGCTTTCTCACTACAGCCAATCAGAGTGTCAGACCTGACCTACTATAAGACTTGCACTAAGCTTGAAACATTTAAAAACATCAATCATAAAAACAAAGACAGGACATTGAATTATACAGTATTAACCTCCAGGGTTTGCATACAAAGACCTTAGATTTATTTATGTCCCAGTGAGTTAAGAGCTTCAATACACCGTTCTTTACACCAAACTGACTGCCAATTTGATGAAACTCTCTGCCCTCAGCAGGAGTGCAAGGTCTTTGATTAATGAGTGCATGTTTGTGGAAAAGCATTAAGAGGAAAAAACAGGAAAAAAAACACACAATTATATCTACACATAGTTAAAGTACCACTGCATAATCACTTCCAAACCTATCTCTTTTTCATATGTATACATCTGTACATATGTACAAAATTAGCAATGGCTCCTTCCTATATATTTTCTTCACTGTTATTATCACCAAGGCTCAACAATTTTTTTGAATAAGAACTATTTAAAAACCAAAGTATAAGCCAAATTTTATGTATCATAAAACTATTTTAACGTGTTAATGTTATCTTCAAAAACAAACTACATTACATAGTATAAATTTACATTGTATGAAAAAACTATTTTCATTTCTGATATGCAAACCTTTTAGTTTAACACACCAGAAGTATCGGGGTTATTAAATATTTTGCATCTCAAACTCTATTATGACCACCACAAATCAACGAGCATTCAAAATATATTTTAAAACTGTATAAATTCATTTAATTTTTCTACTTTCAGCAGATGTTGCCAATACTTTAGGACTCCATAAATGTAGTTGTGAGTTAATTAAATTTTAAAGCTAATAATTTTAAGCTAATATGGTCATAATTTTAAAGCTAATATGGTCAACAAAAAAATTTAGGAATCAACGTTTAAACTTGGTATGACCCTTCTGGTCAAAAGTCTACGAAATTGAATAATGAAAATGGTTAAATTGCAAGGTCCTTAATAAGACTACCATAGATCTCTCTACAAATGAACATTAAGATTCCTTTTTAAAAGTATACTTAATAAACAACTAAATTTGCCATTTTTGGCTTATATGAATATCTGCCTTGACACAAATACTCCATAAGAAAATATATTTCTTAAAAATTTAGTTTAAAGGCAAGCATCCTGTAATCCTAGCTACCTAGGAAACTAAAATCTCAAGAGCACGGTTTAAAACCAGAGTGGGCAGGCAAGTCTGTGAGACTCTTATGTCCACTAAACTAACAAAAAAGCCAGAAGTGGAGCTGTGGCTCAAGTGGTAGAGTACTCGCTTTGAGAAAAAGCATCTCAGGGACAGTGTGTAGGCCCTGAGTTCAAGCTGCAGGACCAGCACCAAAAAAAAAAAAAAAAAAAAGTTTAGTTTAAGCCTGTTGCAAAAAATTAAAAAATTAGGTTAAGGCAAGTTTAACAAGTTATAAGACTATTATACAAAAAGTCTTGAGAAAACATTATAAGCTGAAATAAATTTTAGCTGTAGTCACAGTAATGTATGACTGGAGACTATAAACATGTGATTTTAATAAAATTATAACTCTGAAATCACTCAAAGGTATATGTAGGTGCTTAAATTTTGTTTGTATTATGTAGGAGATCTTTTGCCTTTTTTTTTTTTTTTTGGTGCCAATCCTGGGGTTTGAACTCAGGGCCTGGGCGCTGTCCCTGAGCTTTTATGCTCAAGGCTAGTGCTACGTAAGCCAGAGCAGTAATTCCAACTTTAGAAAAAAAAAAAAACAAAACTTTTTACTTACTTTTTTAATGCTTAATTAATTAGAGATGAGTCTCATGGACTTGCCTGGTAGGGCTGGCTTCAAACCACAATCCTCAGGTCTCAGCCTCTGGAGTAGCTAGGATTACAGGTGTGAGCCCAGCTCATGCCCAGCTGAAATCCCTTCTAATGGATTGAATTTAGCAAAGTAAATATTCTAGCCAATGATTTCACATTTTTAACAAAACAGTAATATTAAAGTGAGATTAGAAAAGGGTTTTCAACACAGTAATAAACTATATCCTGAAATCATAACATTCAAATTATTTTACATGCATTTTTAATGTGCATTTGTCTGCATTAATACTCTTTATTCTTTCTCTTTCTCTTAACTATCTCCCATCCCACCAGCAAAATCATTCCAACAATTAGACAAAGTACAAAACACTGCACAAATGGGAAGATCAAAGTACTAATACAATAGTAAAATAGTTGGAAACTATCCATAAAAGTTACTATGACGATAAATACAATTTTACTTTAAAATCCACAGTTACTAGTAAAATAATTCTGATTATAGTTTGTTTGGATTGTGAAACAACACTTTGGTCTCCTAAGAAAATTTAAAACAAAACTGCTTATTATGTCAATAACTGTTCCTTTTCTCTTCTGATTTTCTCCTGCAATAAAAGTTTAAATAAACATTAAATCACATGAGTAAACATTTATTACATAAAGCTCAATGTTTAAGGCCTTATGATGCAAAATGTTTAATTTTACATAATAAGAAAACCTCTTAAGTCTCCTAACTAGTTAATTTGATTAATCCTTCAGAAAATTAAGTACAAAAATCATAAACCTTGATGACATAATTTCATACAAGGGTCAAAGTCACTATATTAATTTACTGGAGCTAGATCATATTTCTTCTTTGGGTAGTTTTCTAAGAATAATTAAAAAACCCAGAACCACAACTTAAAATCCCCTTCTTTGACAAATCTTTACACCTACAAGCAATCAAGTTCTGACATATTACTTTCATTAAGTTAAGGAGATAAGACAGAAATCCTGATCTCCCATGCAACTGTGATATCCTACATCTTGTATAGTAACACAAAAGTAGCAACAAAGACATTAGCAATTGCAGTTCAAGCTGGGAGTGACTGTTCTGTTTCAATTCAATGACACCACTAATGGCTTCTTAGCAGCTCCATGAAATCAACCAGCTGTCAAGTTGATGCATCAGAAGGAACAGTTATGCACTCCCATAAGAAAAAGCAACACATCAGGATGTTTGGCAAAACATCTGCTCCTTTACACTGCAGTTCTATAATAAACATGCAAACAAAGAAATGGAGAGAGGGCAACAGAATTAAAATTCCAAGCTTTCCATTGTCATATATGCATTTTAAATGAATGACTTATACAAAATAAAAACAAATTTCTCTAAAGCTGAACCCTAAGTTCCTCTATTTCTTTAAATGCTCAACATAAATACTTGTTCTTCCAAAAAAGGCAAAAATAACATAGTTACACTTAAAAAATCCACAGTAACCTATACTCACCAATTAAAAGCAACATCATGTTATATATAAAACTCCAATATGAAAAACTAAGGTATCTTTTCATTTCATAGGTAGTTAGCAGATGACACCAACAGTACTATAACACGTGGTTCCAGGACTGAATAGTCCAAAAATATTTCTTTCGCTAGTTGTTTGAAAGGGTAAATGTTGCTGTATACTAGTTTTAACACCTGACAAGAGTAAAGATAATATATTCTGGACTTTAAAAGATGTGTTTGTTCCTATTTTCTTGAAATCATTATATGAACACAACACTATTAAGTTCTCATAAAGCTTTGTTTTCAAAGCATACAATCTATTTTTTTAAACCCTGCCACCATAATCTTAAAATAAATTTCAGATATTTGTAAAATCTTACTTTTTTCTGAGACATACAAGTGTCTTAATGTTATATAAATTATTGATTTGCGCACAATAAGTACAGTGTTTACAATAGGTGTGAGACATCAAATGTACTTAACTACCATTTTCTTAAACTGCTTATCCTCTGTTGCTTGCCATTTATAATCTGCCAAATCTTCTAGTCCTTTGTGCATGTATAATTTAGGACCATCTGTTCTATGTGCTTTTAACTATTTAAACATTTTTCACCTACCTACAATTCACATAAATGGCAGACATTCAATTCATTCAAGCTTTCTATATACTATTTTACATAAAGCAAATTCCTGGATAAATAACCGATAACCCAAAGGCTGCTACAGAAATTTAAAACATACCCTCTACAATGCAAGTTTTCAATGTTAGACAAACCTTTTCACTGTATTCAGAAGTGTTTCTATTAGCTTTTTTTTTTAAGTTAATTGTAGTCAATGTTTTTCCCCAATCCAGAAGACAAAGAGAATGCAAATTAAATACAGACAGTTTCATGTCCTTGTTAGAAGAGATGTAAATATGCTGTCTGAAAATGACTAAGGGAGACAGAATTCCACTTTCCCATTCAATTTACACTGCCTCTTATTTATATACTGAGTGTATCGTTAAGTTTGATCATGTGACCAACCCAACTTTTGTGAGGTGAAAAACTATTTTAGACAATCGAATTAAAACACTAGTTTGTATTGTTTATTTTTTCATAATGGCCGAGAGTTCACAGCTAGAGATTATAAATTACCTTTTTAAATCCATTCTGCCGTTTATATAATAAACTACATTTTAACCAATCCTCTGACTTAAAATGTGCTACTAAAAATTTAAAGTATGTAGTATCTCAAAGTATTTTCAAAGGTTCTCTATTTAAGTGTAAGTAAACGAAAGGAATTTTTATTACAAGAGGAGAGGTAGGTAATCTAAGTAATGTCTGCATAAATATTACAAAAGCCAATTAAAGAAAAATCTATACGAGAACAAGAAAGTATGAGGATTGCATATATATTGTAAACGTTTAAAGAATTAAAAAACATGCATCCAAACAGTAGGTGACCACTAGACGACACAACAAAAGTTCCTATCATTTTTGTTACACGTAACCTTCCACCTGTTACCAAACCTAAAATGTGAAGGCTTTGTTGCTCCGTTTTGAGAGCAAAACACAAAATTAAGTCACACGATTTGTCAGTAGGCTATAAGCTGCACGAACGATTAAAACGGGTAAATGGAGAAAAAACACTTTTCAGAAAATTTCACGGTGAAGTTTACATGACGTCACTGGGCCCGAACATTTCCTAAACTTTGAACTTTATCCAGACACACTTTTCGCCTTTCGAGGGCTTCTTTTCCTCCCTTAAAAATGTAAAAAGAGACTTGGGGATAAAATTGCCCAAGATGGCGAAACGCTTGTTGTTTAGAGGGCAGGGGAAAAATGGAGGATATTGTAATATACACAAAGGGATAAATTTGAACAACTCGACCACAGACTGCAGCTGCTTCGCTCTCGAAGGAACCACACACAAAAGATAAATACAGGGGGAGGGAGGAGAAAACCCCCCAGCCGCGGGGCCGGCTCTGCCTCTCGCCACCAAGTTCCGATCGTGGGGTTCGTGGAAGTAGTTAGGGGGAGCCGGGAAGGCGAAAGGGGGAAGGGAACCAGCGGAGGGAGGAGAGGAGCGGAGCGCGCGGCGTGGCGGGGAAGCCGGCCGACGCAGACCGAGCCTGGTGGCGGGGGAGCCGGATCCGCAGAGCGACCCACGCGGGTGCCCGGCGCCCGCGACCGGCGCAGACCTCGCAGGTAGCCGCGCCGCGCGGGTCCACCGGCCCCACCCCCACCGCCCGGCCCCAGGGCTCCTAGCCCCGCGCTCCGCGGGCCGAGCCGGGCGGGGAGGCTCCGCTGGGGTGGGAGAGGCGCAGCCCGTCAGCCCGCGAGGCTGGAGGGGCGGAGGCAAAAGAGGGCAGCGGGAGGCGCACTGGGGCGGGGGAGAGGTGCGAAGTACCCCGGCGGGGCGGCAGCGGGTATGCCCGGCTAGGAACCCACGTCGCCACGCTGCCAGAGGGAGGTTGAAGGGGGTGGTTGTGGTGGTGGTGGTGGTGTTTACGCCGCAGCAAAACTGTTGGCGGCGACCCGAGCGCTGGACGTGGCTGGGGCAGGACGGCGGCGCGCGGCCCGGCGGCGGCCGGCACAAAGGAGGTGGACTGGCGGCTGCGGGCGGGCCCGAGAGTCGCGCGCGGCCCGACCAGACCCCGGTCCCGTTCCGGGCCAGGAGTAAAGTTTACGTTCTCCCGAGACCGCAGCCCCCCACTCCCAGGACCGCACGGGTCCGCGCCCGCCTCCCCAAACTCCGCCCGGGACCCCGAGCGGCACCCCAGCTTCCAGCCAGCACAACAAAGGGACTCGGCGACCGGCGAGGGTAAACAGCGGCGGCGGCAGGGCGGGCGGGCGCCAGGACCAGCAACTCCGGAGTCCGGGCTGCTCGCTCGCTCGCTCGCTCGCGCGAGCCCGGCCGCTCCTGTCTCTCCCACCGCCTCGCATCCCTGGGAATTTCATCCCACCCTTCACACCCGAGCATTTCGTCGAACTCACCTTCACTTCCCAACTGAGAGTTGCGGTGGATGGGATTTGTGCCTTCCCAGATGGTTTAAGGTTCCGATTTTTTAATTCCTCACCGCCTCCTTATTCCTGTTATAATTTCTGCAAGAAAAGTGTAGAGAGTTGGAGTGGAGGTGAGGTTTGTGATCGGGAAAGCCCTGGGCTCCCTCCTCCTCCGTCTTCCGCCTCTCGCTCTCTGATTAGTTCCTATCCAGCAGCAGATTGAAGCAGGAGATGATTCTTCTCAAGGTTTGTTCAGCAGCTTCACTTCTAGGCGAAGGCTTCATGAACCAAGTGACGTCAACCAACAAGGCTTCTCTCTCTCTCTCCTCTCTCTAACAATGAAAGTTGCTGTTAACAAGGGAAAAAGAGAGAGAATTGTTTATACCATTTCGGTTCCAATAATAAATGACCTATCAGCTCCTAAACGAGCCTCGTCTGGGGTGCTTCTTTCCAAGAACATTGCTTTGCGTTCGCCTTGCTCTGTCCCAGGAAAAAGTTAAGAAACTTATATGTTTTGTTTTACGTTTAAAGGAGCGAGGACAAAAATCAAACAAACAAAAAAGGTTGAAGATTTAATTTTTTAACAAAAGTAAATTGATGAATAATGAACATAGATTAACCATCTCTGCCTGAGGTTTGTAAACTCAGAAGTCTGTTGAAATCTACAAACCCGACTAAATTAATATGCGAAGGATTTGTGATTGTTAAGACTCAAAAAGCAGAACACAGACGATTCCAGGGTAAAAATGTTACTAATTTTTCACAGCTAGTTGAACAGCTACAATGTTTATGCACTGAATTAAAATAAAATTTAAATGGAAGACATTTACATAGTTACTTGTAGACGTTTAAAAGTTATACATACAGATTTATTTTTTTCCTTTCTAGTTTGGTCAGGTTAAAAATGGCTAATTACTGCAATTGAACACTTTCTTAAAAATCAGGTAATGAGTTAAGACTACCAGGGCATTAGCTCCCATCTTTAAGCTACACATACAAAATGCTATTTGACCCCCAGAATCTCAACCAACTTACTGTTTTTAACCTTCCAATTCTCTTCCAATTCTCACATTCTGCAACCAATCAAGTTAACTAAGGTAAAGTGCATGCCTTTCCCTCCAGAAGTACACCTCACAGCTTCCTAAACGTAATTTTAAAAAGCAAAACAAAAAGACCTTTAACCTTGGTAACACTTTATCACCCATTGATAGAGATAATATTTTAAATCATTGAGGTAGAGATTTTTTCCCTTAAGACGCTGAAATATCAACATTTATTACAAATTGCAAGATTTAATTTTTCAGAATGAAGAGCAAGTAAAATATAATCTATAGGAGAATCTGACCACGTATCAATATTTTATACATATGTGGATAAATGTAACTTAAAAGATGCTATTGTTTTATGTTTCCTCCTCAACCACTGGCTGTGATTTTAATTGTGCTGGAGGATCTTCATTAGTATTAACACATGGGGAGATTTCACAAAGCTGCTTCATTAGGAAGGGGGAAAAAGCTGGCAGACTAGGTCTTTTTGCATGCACTGAGAATGTCAGCCTTACCTCGGTCATTTGTAACATAATAAGTGCAAGTACAATGATTGCAATGCAGGAGCATTGGGGGAAGGGCAGAAATACTGCCTGTCTAATAGGGATATCTGAAAAGAAGGCTGCTCATTACATAGTAAAATGTATGCTAAAAATTAGTGAAGATGATGTCTCAGGAGACTGATGCTAAATAAATTAATGTGCTGATATGTTTTTAATTATTATTTTTGTAGTAGTTTATTTCATTCTCAGGATTCACATTGAGCAGCAAAGCTGTGCTAGCACTTATTGATTTTTTTCCCTGCCACATTCCCGGAATACAGATTTTAATCATTTCACTACACCACACTCAGTAATTTCATTAAAAACTGGAATCTTCCATCCCCAGAAAAGCATTTAATTTCAATGACATACAATTTCTCTTTTAGCAGCAAACTGTCTCTACAGTAAAAGCTGGCCTAAGGTTCAAATGCATAATTTAATCCTGAGTTTTCCATGCTCTGCATTCCTTTCAAGCTATAATTTCAGTAACTACCTAATAACTGTAATAAGGACAATAATGTCCTTATAATATATTATTAACTCATATTTAATTAACTCTGAGACCAAGCTCTATACATGTATGACAGGGTCAACAATTCTACCATCTCAAAATTTACTAATAATATTCCAGAAGAAAAACATCCCAAGTCGCACTCCAAAAAAGTTCCTGTATTAGTCTATAATGGTAGTCATTACTCACACAACATTTTTACTATGAGAAAGTAAATGGAATTCAGTGATATTCTATGTAAATAAAGTGCTAGGATATTGATAGGTCCACATCCATTACTGACACTTCTCTAGTCATTAGCACTACAGTTGAAAATACATGATTTTAAAAAGTAAGAAAAGCTGATTTCAAGTTGTCTTCTTTTTCATAAAGAAGTATTCTAAAACACATTTTTCTTGAAATAAAAATAAGTGGTACACTATAACTTTGTTTTAATATTTTACAAAAATATGTTCGATTTTCGTTATAGTAACTCTGTAAATCTGGTTTATAGATGACACCTTGGTTTGCCAGGCAATAATTTCATAAAGATATGTAATTTTCATTGCCTGGTTTTTAGAGAAAACCTGTGGGAGAGAACCTATACTGAAATTAAATTGTTTTATATTTTATATATGCATATGCCTAATAAACAGGCAAATTTGCTACTATATAAAATGTATAGCTATTAAATAAAAACTTATCATTCCCTTAAGTGATTTCAGAACCATGCTTCAAAAAGACTTATTTTAGTATAAATAGGTTAAAGCAAAGAAAACAGAAAAGGTGAAACAGTTCCTGTTCCACATTCAGGAAACTTAAGTTAATGGCTCTGAATATATAGTTTTTAATTGAAGTGTCTTTGATGTAATGACAGAAAATAGAATGCTCCTACTCAAGAAAATTTTTGCATAAAGAAAGTGTTGATAATGAAAAGTGACTTTAAGTTCTTTTAAAACTACATTGTTTCATCAAATGCTCTTTGTATACATTTGGAAATTTTTGTGACATCTCAAAGATGAAGTTAGATAAAAATCATTAACAAAATAGTTGGTAAGTGAAAATATACAAATAACTAAAATTTATAAATTACAATATGTCAATAATTCAAGAATGGAAGCTTTGAATTTATTAAAATGTAATTTCAAAATAATCTAATTGTTATTTAAATGCATTAATGACCCAATTTAATCTATTAATCTTTGAACTACTTTTTAAAAAATAGTAACTGGATTATTCCAGTTATTCAAGATCTTCTAAGAATTGTGTTTAAATTGTTATTTTTAATATGAATTATTCCTTTTTCATGTTGTCACACTTGATCATTCCAGAGATTAGGATGTAATCAGTTGAGTAGAAAAATCAGATAAAATAATTACTACAGTGATATTCAGTTCTGACAGCACTTACAATGCCCAAGATCATCTAATTTAGCCCTTAATCATGTATATATACAGAACTGTGAGTTTCATGATGAAGCAAATCTTTCCTATTCTTATTGATAATTCTGAAATTCTATATGTGATATACACCTATCCCACAGACTAGGCCACCACTGAGAAAAAATGATGCACTTTTTTCTGTAAAGCACCATCTGTTTTTAGGACCAAGATATATAAACAGATGGATAGATATCTTATTTACTACTATGGGGATTGCCAGTTATTCCTAAAAGAAAAAGGGATTGCTGTATATATAGTATAAAGTATATGAGGCTGACTGCAAAGAAAACAGACAAAAGATTTCAATAGTATAGCCACTGTAGTATCTTCTTTCTGTTTCAATCAGTACAGAGTAAGGAAGCTTTATCTGTTTTCATTCATTGAACAACTGAGTGCTTGCTATATGCTATATACTGTGCTAGAGGCTAAAAACACATGAAAACTCACTTTCTAGTTGATGTTGAAAGTGAATTTCCCAAGAGATTGGGGACTGATATAAAGCAAATTATAAAGATATAAATAATAAAGTTTTCAGAGAATAAAGATGGGTCAACTAAACTAAAAGAGGATTTATCAAAAATACTGTGAAACTGCCCTCAAATGCTGAAGCTTAACTGACAATTTGGCAGGTAGAGGGAGAGAGATATTATAAGAGAAAGCAACCTTAAGTGTAAATATAAAGAGCAATTTGGTCTGGTGTTTATCCACTAGTGAGAATTGAGTTTAACAGAAATATCCAGAGTGAGGGATGACAGGAATGAAGTCCTTAAAAGTCGGCACCTACGTAATGGTGAAAGTCCGAAAGTACCTTGGAAAGGTAGTTGAATTTATCCTGAGAGCCAACAAAGGTTCAAAAAGGATTAACAAGATTGACCTTGATTTGAAGGAACAACACTGTGTAATGCAAATGATAGACTACAGTCTGAAGAGATTGTTTAGCATTCCCTGAGAAAAGTGGTAAAGGATAGTGACACTGGAGGTTTTGAACCAGATATTATTCAGGTAAAATTTCAATTAGGTAACTAAAATAAATTATGGAGAGGAAAGAATGAAGTAGTAGGACAGGGATTTCTAGTTTGGGGAATTGGTCAAATGCTGGAGACATCAACTATGGCCCAAAACACATAAGGAATAACAAATCATAAGGGATTCTGGAATTAGAATTTGATATATTGTTCTGTAGGCTCCTTTTTTACTAAAAAAAAAATAATAATCGAGATCACAACTATAAAGTTTTTCAAAATGAATCTACCAGGCTCAGTCTCCCTCCCTTGTATCTTACTCTTCTCTCTACCTTACTCCTCCTTTTTTCTTTTCTTCAACTCCAAAAAGTGTTTCTGATAACATTTCTGATTAAGAGAAATTTATTTTGACTCGTTGACAGAAAATAGAACATAGCCTTGAAAAGAAGAGTGGGGTGGTAATCGTATCAGAGATAAAATATTACAAAATTTATAATAGTTGGCCATTAGTAAAAAATGAACAACAACAACAACAAAAACTAAGAATCAATCCTAGCTACTCAGGAAGCTGAGATCCAGATTGAGGCCAGCTCAGGATGAAAAGTCTACAATATTCCATCTTCAAAATAACCTGCAAAAAGCTCAAGTGAGATCCTGAATTCAATTCCTGTACTGCCAAAAGAGAAAGCTAAATTTAATAGCTGAGCTTTCTGTATTTGCTGTTGGAATAACTGTACAATAATTATGGGAGAAGCCAGTAGTAGATAAGCATATGCTTATGTGAGGCCCTATATTTAATCCCCAGGAGCCCCCAAACAAACAATAATTAATAATACACAAAATAATTTAACAGTATTACATACTTGTTATATATTATTACATATTCCTTCAGCTATTCCCCAGAAAAAATAATTTTGAATTAACAATAAAACAGAAACTTTGTACTAGAAGTGTGGCAAAATTGGTAGAGAACCTGCCTAACAACCACGAAGACTGAGTCCAAACGCTGGTACCAACAAGAAAAAAACATCCCATCAACTTAAACTTATCAGTAGCCTTATTTTCGAGTATTTGTGGAGGGACTACTGCAATATTATCACATACAAACAAAAGTTTCTAGGTGCCAGTGGTTCACACCTGTGATTCCAGCTACTCAGAAGGACAGATATAAGCATTGTGGTTTGAAACCAGTTTAGTCAACTTCAATTATCCAGCAAAACTTAGAAGTGAAGGTATGGTACAAGTAGTAGAACGCTAGCTGTGAGCAAAAAAAGCCAAACGAGTGAAAGGCCCCAAATTCAAGCCCAGTACTGTCATGAAAAAACAAGAAAAAGAGAGAGAGAAAGAGGGAAGGGAGGGGGAAGGAAGGAAGGAAGGGAGGGGGGAAGGAAGAAGAAAGGGAGGAAGGAAGGGAGGAAGAGAGGGAGGGAGGGAGGAGGTAGGGAGGGAGGGAGGGAGGGAGGAAGGAAGGGAGGAAGGAAGGAAGAAAGGAAGGAAGGAAGGGTCAAATTAATGTTTGGTGAAAGAAAAAAATCAAATTAATGTTTGCTGAGGGACAAAAACAAAACATGGAAAAAACCCACAAGGAATTATATAAAACTGTCATGCTGAAATGACTCATTTCTTTTCTTTAATTAGCTTACATTAGTTCTACAGGAGGGGATTTCATTGTTACGTTTACAATGTATTCCAAACAATCACACTTCTCTATTACTCTTTCCCTTACCCATTCCCAAAACAATTTTAATAGGTTTCATTATTCTATTTTCACAGTTGTAAACAACCCACTTCAACTGTATTCACTTTCTTTCCTCCTCTTTAGCCCAATTCTCTATCTCCCCACATCTCCCAATTAATCTAAAGCTGTCATTGAGGTTCTTCAAGCTGTTTTCACATAAACTTACAATGTATTTCAAAATTATTCACCCTCTACCTTTCCCCATTCCCCCACCCTTCCTATTCCTCTCCTAAATAATCCCTGAGCTAAATCCATGTTCTGTTTATCCATGTATGCCTGTGTGTATACAATGTATATACATGTCCATGAATATATGTTTTATATGTATAGCTTCCACATGAGTGAAAATATAAGATATAGGAAAGAGGGTGTTGAACTTGGCTTGTCTCTTTCCATATATTGAATCCATTTTCCAGTAAGTGATATGATTTAGTTTTTTGTTTATGGCTGTATAATACACATAGTATATATTTATCACATCTTCATTCATCTGTTCTGGGATTCTAGAGTGATTATATCATTTGGCTACTGTGAACAGAGCTGACATAAACATACATATGAAGCTGTCTTTCTGGTATATTAATTTATTCTCCTTCAGATATATGCCCAACAGTGGTATGGTGAGGTCCTAAGGATTATCTTTTTAGGCTTTTGAGGATTGTCTATACTGATTTCCATAGTAGTTGCACTAATTTACATTCACATCCAATGGTGTATGAATGTTAAGTTTCCCTCCTCCATCCTTGGTAATATCTGTTGTGTTTTTCTGGTTGCTAGTATTGTGAGATGGAATGGTAGTGTAGTTTTTTGTTTTAACAATGACTTATTTTCATATAAAAGAGTTAAATTGGGCTGGGAAGATGGTTTAGTAATAGAGTGCTTGCCTTACATGCATGAGGCTCTGGGTTCGATTGCTCAGCACCACATAAGCAGAAAAAAACCAGAAGTGGCACTGTGGCTCAAGTGGTAGAGTGCTAGCCTTGAGCTGAAGAGCTGAGGGGCAGTGCCCAGGCCCAGGGTTCAGGCCTCATGACCAACAAAAAAGCATGGGGGGAAGGGTTTAAATTAGGGAAGAACAGAGAAACATTTCTGTTCCTCAGGAAGAATTTGGAAGTTAAACACTCAATGTAGTTTTTACTTGCATTTATTTCCTTTATGGCTAAGGATGTTGAATATTATTTCATGCCTAAAACAGCAGTTTTAGAACTCACTACATATTTTATATATATTTTATTTATTTATTTTCCTCGGTCATGGGGCTTGAACTCTGGGCTTGGGCACTGTCCCTCAGCTCTTCAGCTCAAGGAAAGCATTCAACCGCTTGAGCCACAGTGCTGGTTTTCTAGTGATTAACTGGATAGTCTAACGGACCTTCCTGCCCCGGCTGGCTTTGAACTGTGATCCTCAGATCTTAGCCTCCTGAGTAGCTAGGATTACAAGTGTGAGCCACCAGCACCCAGCCTCATATTTTGTATTTAAAAATGTATAGATCTTAGGTCTGCCTACTGTAAATGACTAGAAACAGATAACGTATAGTACCTGAAGCACTCAAACTACAGTTCTAAACTCCATTTGCTTGTGAAAATAATTCATGGAATTAGTAACTGATTAAGTTTGGGGTAGCAATATTCAAGATGAACTTAGAACAAACACCCTATCATATAGTAAGCATGGAAAATCTGCCAGGGCTAGTGACTTATACCAGTGATCCTACTCAGGAGGCTTAAATCTGAGATCACAGTTCAAAGCCAGCCCAGGTAGGAAAGTCCATGTGAGACCCTTATCTCCAATTAACCACCAAAAATCTGGAAATGGGGCTGTGGTTCAAGTAGTAAAGTGCTAGTCTTGCACATGAAAAAGCTCAGAACAATGTCTAGGCCCTGAGTTCAAGCCCCAGAACTGATTAAAAACAACAACAAAAAAAGGACTTGGCCCATGTAATTGTAACTCCTCTGTACGGTATTTTCACAATAAAAAAAAGGGACTTGGGAGTCAATCGGAAAAGTCTTCTATCATGAATTGTTTCCTATTAGCTACACATAAGACAATATGAATATCATTAAAAACACCTGCTGATAGATCAAAACATAATGAATGTATTTTTATGAATTCACTGTCCTACTCTAAATGAAACTGAAGAAAAAAGTGATTGTTTTGGCAATGTTGGTCTTGAACCCAGGGCTTAAATCAGCTTCATATACACCAGGCATATGCATACCTGTGGAGTTTCCATGAAGGCAAAACCAAGGGAATGTAATACTATTGTCCTTATGTAGTAAATATTAAATTTACCAATTTAAAACATAACTTTTTAAAGATTAGAATGTTTTTGAAGTTTTAAAGCAAGTGCACAAACATCATTTTTTTTGGGGGGGGAGTCCAGTCGTGGGGCCTGAACTCTGGGACTGGGCGCTGTCCCTCAGCTCTTCAGCTCAAGCCTAGCGTCTACCACTTGAGCCACAGCGCCACTTCCAGCTTTTTCTTTTTGCTTATGTGGTGCTGAGGAATCGAACCCAGGGCCTCAGGCATGCAAGGCAAGTGCTCTACCACTGAGCCACCTTCCCAGCTCCACAAACATCATTTTTATGTCCTTTCCCAAAACTATTCTCTATAAACGCTTCTAACAACATGAAATTAAATGTATAAATTTTAGGAATTTTCAAAGTGGTTGTTAGTTACTACTGAAAAAATCTTTTCAAATTTAAAATTAAACATTTTTTAAATCCTCAGAACTTATAAACTCTTACTTTAGTCCCCTATTTTTTATGTACTGGTGATTATTTTTGTCCATTATGGTATGGCCAACAAAAAATATAAGCTGGGCACTGGTGGTTCATACCAGTAATCCTAGCTACTCAGGAGGCTTAAATCTGAGGATCAGCATTCAAAGCCAACCTAGGCAGAAAAGTCCATGAGATTTTTATCTCCAAAAAAACCAGCAAAAAGCTGAAGTTGAGATATACCTCAAATGGTAGAGCACCAGCCCTAAGCAAAAAAGCCAAATGAGCCCAAGGAGTCCTGAGTTCAAGCCCTAGTACTGTCACATACCTTCCCTGCCCCCATAAAAACACAGGTGATGTGCTTTTTCATTTTAACATATAAGCATATGTTTTTATTGCCAGAAATTATTTTTAAAGATTTATCAGTATAGCTCTGTGAGAAAAAAAAGCATTGCCTTGAGGAGTGCCCAGTCCAACTGAGAACAGTTCGCGTCCAAAAATGTCTGGTACAATGTTATTACTACTTTAATAGAGATATTTCAAAGTAAATGAACACATAGTAGAAGAAATGATTGCTTGTTTTTTTTTTCTGGGTAGAGGAAAGGCAATGCTTATCTTTGATTTTTTTTTAAAGAGTCATCCTACCATTATTAAAACTTTGCCTCACAGTTTTTCCTCAGTTATTTTCAGCATTAAAATTTCTAATAATTTAGGCCTAAAGCAGAGTTTCAAGCTATTTGAGGGACTGACATATACCATTTCTTCCTGCAATGACTGAAATGGTCTTTCTTATAATCATGAAGAAATGTTATCTTATGTTTGATTTCAAAACTTCATGTGACTATTTCCCCTCTTGGCCATGTTTTGAGTTTCATACTAATTTTAATCACTGCTCATTCATTTACACAACATTTTAAAAGTATATACACTCATAGAGCAACATACAATCATGAATATAATGGTTACTACTTCCTTTTACAACTGAATCAAAATCAGTTTATTATTGTTTATAGATAATTGTTTATAGAGAATTAATGTTCAAGAATAGTCAGTCTCTCCACCCACCCTGTATTGGTTGTGGGTCTTGAACTCTGGGCCTGGGTGCTATCCCTGCACTCTTCAACTCAAGGCTAGTGGTCTACCACTTGAGCCACAGAGCCACTTTCTGTTTTCTGGTGGTTAATTGGAGACAACAGACTCATGGATGTCCCTGCCTGGGCTGGCTTTGAACTGTGATTCTCAGATCTCAGCCTCCTGAGTAGCTAGGATTATAGGGCCCAGTTTATAATGATGTTCTTTTTTTTTTTTTATTTGTGAACATACTGTACAGAGGGGTTACAATTACATGGGCAGGATAATGCGTACATTTCTTACCAAGCATTGCAGCCTCCTCCTTTGGTTTACCCTTCACATCCCTTCCCAGCCTCCCCCCTCCCCCCCAATCCCAACCCTTCTCCCCCCCCCCCCCCTCCCCCCCCCCCCGACCGACGTTGTAAAGCTCGTTTTGGACATGACAACTTATACTTCTCGTTGTTGCATCAGGTCCACCTGTATCCTTAAACAACTGTTTTTTCCCCCTCTCCTCCACAAGTTATACTGACATCAAATATAGTGAAAGCAGGGGTTATACTGTGGGGGAGGGACATACAAAGCAACAAAGAGATAGTCTTCTAAATGCGTTAGAAACACATGCATGAAAGAAAAAACATTAAAATACATGTCTAAGGGTTCATTTTTCTGACATCACATTATCTGACCTTTTCTGCTTGACTCATACATATACTAGATATTGCAAATAAGGGAAACCATGGGACCTATGTTTCTTTGGGCCTGGCTTACTTCACTTAATATAATTTTTTCCAAGTTTTTCCATTTCCTAACAAATGTGGCAATGTCATTCTTTCTGATGGAGGCATAGAATTCCATTGTGTATATATACCACATTTTCTTGATCCATTCATCTTATAATGATGTTCTTATAGCTAGTGTTCTCTCCATACTAGTGTCAACACACAGATCATTTTCAGAAAACTCTGAGACTCACAAAAGAATTATAACCAATATTTAAAACTTTTTCCCTTTATTGCATGGATTTTTAGTGATTCAAAAAAAAGAGTAAGGGGCTGGGGTGGTAGTTCAATGACAGAGTACATATATAGAGTGCTTCAGGCCTGAATTCAATCTCGAGCATTGCTAGAGAATTTAAGCATTGCTCAAAAAAAGTTATCAAGTACATCTTCCTCCCCAAATAAAATGTACAGAGATCAAAGATTCATTCATTCTTTCCCCACAGTTAATATTATTATCATTGATATTAGGGTTTCCAAAAGTATCAAATGTTTAAGGTTTGCCAAAATGACACTGCCTTCACACCAGACACAATATTTATTATTCTGTTGGTTTAATAAACTTAGCAATCATGTGGTTTTACATGTTTTCAATCTGAAAAGTGCAATATCAAACAATAATTTCTGAGCTGTAATGTATTCTCTACTGTTAGTGGGAAAAAAGTACTACAGAGCATTGTTTAGTACTTATTCTGGGAAGATCTTATTACTAATCACAAAAAAAGTTACTGGGTTTTGTTAAAAGACAGTCAATAACTTTAAACTATAGCTGCTAAAATTCAAATTACTTTTTGTAACTCTTTTTTCATATTTAATCAAGAGGGCTGTCCTAAGAGAGAAAAATAATCTTTTTTTTTTTTTTTTGGTCCGGTTGTGGGGCCTGAACTCTGGGCCTGGGCGCTGTCCCTTAGCTCTTCAGCTCAAGCTCGAGCTCTACTACTTGAGCCACAGCACCACTTCCGGCTTTTTTCTTTTTGCTTATGTGGTGCTGAGGAATCGAACCCAGGGCCTCAGGCATGCAAGGCAAGAGCTCTACCACTGAGCCACCTTCCCAGCCCCGAGAAAAACAATCTTAACAGATGCTCTGGAAACAAGGATACAAGTAGATTTTTTTTATGGTAAAGCAAAATGGCTACCTTGTAATTATGGCTAAAGTGGGAGAATAATTTATGACAACCTTTTTATGGGGAAAAGATGTGGAGCATTCATGCTAGGTAACTATTCTACCACTAATCTACACCCCAAGGTCACACATGACATATAGTAACTTTGGAGTCTTATGGACATTTCTGCTGGGGGTGATCTGGAATCACAGTCCTCCTGTTCTAACCTTCCGATGAGCAAGAGCTATCAGCACCTGACTACTACTGTGGAGAAAGAGCACTTGGTACTTGAAGTTTTCTGAGAAAACGCTACCTACTCTAGTGGAGAAACGTATCTCATTTTCATTGGTACAACATCCTTGGAATTTAGATCATTCCCTCAACTCTGCTTTGCTGAAAAACCAGCTCAAATTTGTTTTTTTCATTCCACAGCAAATGCCAAGCTGTACTCTACCTATATACCCCAAACGTTCTAATTTCCTGTTTCTAGTTGCTTCTTTGGTATTGTACTTCCCAGTGTCCAGAACTGCTAGAAAAAAAAATTTATAATCTACCTGGTTTATAATAACAGGTGCTCAAAGATTATTGAACATTTAAGTAAAAGTGTTGCCTTAAAAATGAACTCTGAGCATAAGTAGTTTGATAATGTTTCTTCACTTTGTTAATTGCAGGTTTGAAACTGAAATATACACTGAGTGGGCACTGTGCCCCTGTTCTGGCTTGTGCCTTTTCCCATGATGGGCAGATGCTAGTTTCAGGGGAAGCATTTCATTTAATTTTCTTAAACAATTTGAATGTGGAATAAAACAAATAGAAACAGTGCCTTTATTTAATTCTTAAAACTAACGACTGTAAGCACTTTGAAAAACTGTTTTCCAAGAAACCTAACTTCTGAGTCTTTAAATCATAGAGGGGCAACACTGGCTCATGCCTGTAATCCTAGCAAGTTAGGATGCTGAAATTTGAGGATCATAGTTAAAAACCAGCCCAAGCAGGAGAATCTGTGAGACTCTTATCCCCAATTAGTCACCAAAAAGCCAGAAGTTGAGGGTGGCTCAAGTGACAGAACACTAGCCTTGAGGCAAAAAGCTCAGGGACAGTACCCAGGCCCTGAGTTCAAGCCCCAGTACTTGTACCATTCAAAACAAACAAACAATAAAAAAAAATGGAGCTCTTGCTCAGTAGAAAGTTATTCATACAAAGTCCCTTTTTTCTGGCTGGATCAAGAGGAAGAGGGTAGCGTGTTTGGCAGAAGAGATAAAAATAAGTTACTATAGGACAAATGTAGAGAAAGGAAGGGGAAAACCAGTTGATTAATAAAACAGTTCTCCAAACAACAAAAAGAAATTCAACTTGGTTTCAACTTTCTAATGATTTGAATTCTAGGTCAAAAATTTCTGTTTTACTGTGTTGGTACAGGGGCCTGGGCTACTGTGCCCAAATCAAGTGCTTTATTTTTTTTTAATTTTTATTTATTTTTTATTGTGAAAATACCATACAGAGGGGTTACAATTACATGGGCAAGATAATGAGTACATTTCTTGTCAAGCACTGTAGCAGTAAAGTACTTTAAAATCAACAGAGAAAGTCAATCACAAAAAGAGTGACACTGTAGTATTAAAAAAATAGCCAACTGGGGCTGGGTAGGTGGCTCAGTGGTAGAGCGCTTGCCTTGCATGCATGAGGCCCTGGGTTCAATTCCTTAGCACCACATAAGCAAAAAAAGAAAAAAAGCCAGAAGTGGCACTGTGGCTCAAGTGGTAGAGTGCTAGCCTTGAGCTGAAGAGCTGAGGGACAGCGCCCAGGCCCAGAGTTCAGGCCCCACGACCAGACCCCCCCCCAAAAAATAGCCAACTAAAAATTCTACAACAAAAAAATAAGCTCATGTAAAACTTAATGCAATACTATTAAAATAGCACACAAACTGAAGGAAGAGTAGAAAAGAAGAATCATCAAGAATTAAGTGTAAGAAAACAGAAACAAAAAATACAGAACAGAGGATACAAAGTTTAAAGTTAGGAGGTATTTGCATTTAACTCAAATCCCAGAATTAAAGGAAAGACAGAAAAAAAATATTGAGGTGATAATAAAACTTTCCAAAAACTAATGAAAGTATTTCCACAGATTCAAGAGGCTTGAATATCTAGTAAACTGAACAAAATATGAATTACAGCCAAAGGAATATTTTAAAATGAAACTTCCCTGTAACAGTACACCAAAATGATATGCTTATTAGTTGCAACAAAGCAACAGATTGACATTTTGCAGAATTATGGCCACAGAACATTAACTACAAAATGATGAAACTTTTTCTGTGTGTACCAGTACTGGGGCTTGAATTCAGTACCTCACATTCTCTAGTCTAGGCAACAGAGTAAGACCCTGTGAACAAAATTTTCTGTTAAGAAGTATGTTACCATAAAGCTTTGTTCTATAAGGGTCAAAAGGACAGATATACTTCCTGTGCTCTTGAAAATTTGAGAACTTTTGCAGGGCGCTGGTGGCTCACACCTGTAATCCTAGCTACTCAGGAGGCTGAGATCTGAGGATCGAGGTTCAAAGCCAGCCCAGGCAGGAGAGACTGTGAGACTCCTATCTCCAATAAAACCACCAGAAAACTGGAAGTGGTGCTATAGCTCAAGTGGTAGAGCGCTCGCCTTGAGCTGAAGAGCTGAGAGACAGCGCCCAGGCCCAGAGTTCAAGCCCCACGACCGGCAAAAAAGAAAGAAAAGAAAGAAAGAAAATTTGAGAACTTTTTTATGTTCTTTTCCTACATGCTAATCAAACAAAAATTTTGTTACAATGGGCCTATAGGGTCCAGAGCATTGAACCCTCCCATCCTCCTCAGCCTCAGGATTGCTGAGATTATAGGTATATAACACCATACAAAAGTCTTTTTATGGGCTGGGAAGGGGCTCAGTGGTAGAGTGCTTACCTTGCATGCCTGAGGCCCTGGGTTCAATTCCTCAGCACCACATAAGCAAAAAGAAAAAAGCCAGAAGTGGTGCTGTGGCTCAAGTGGCAGAGTGCTAGCCTTGAGCTGAAGAGCTGAGGGACAGGGCCCAGGCCCAGAGTTCAGGCCCCACAACTGGACCCCCCCAAAAAAAGTCTTTTTATATAGTTAATTGTAAATTGATAAATTATAATTGAATATAATATTATATGATAGGACTTATTAATACAATGCAGAATTAAATCAAGCTAATTAACATATCTCAAATGTTACTTCTGGTGAGAATATTTGAAATTTATATAGAGATTTTGAAATGTTCACTATTTGCTATTCAACACTGTGTAATGTAGCTCAAAAAGAAAAAGAAAGCCCACTCATTCCTCCTGAAGCTTTTTACACACACACACATACTCATGAGCACACACTGATCCTGAAGCTTGAACTCAGAACATAGGGCTTTTACTTACTCAAAGCTAGTGCTCTACCACTTAAACCACAGCTCTACTTCTGGCTTTTTGATGGTTTATTGGAGGTAAGTCTCATGGATTTCCCTTCCCAAGCTGGCTTTGAACCATGATCCTTAGATATCAGCCTCCTGAAAAGCTAGGATTTATAGGCATGAGCCACTAGTATCTGGTTTCTGTTACCCTTTGACCACTATCTCCTTCCCTCAAACATTGGTCCCTGATATCCATCTATCTTCCTTTGAATTAAACTGTTTTCCATTCTGCATGTTTGAGATGTGATATTTGTCTCTATATCTGACGTATTTCACCTAGCATAATGTTCTTCAATTCATCCATATTGTTACAATAACATTTCTTTCCCTTTTTAAAGTAGAATAGTATTCCTTTGTGTATATAGATCATATTCCCTTCAATCCATTTAAAGACTTGTAGGTTAATACCATAATTTGACTATTGTACCCAGTGCTGAAATGAATCTCTTTGACCTACTAATTTCAAATCTATAAAGTAAATCCCAGAAATAGGATTTGCTGAATTAGACAAGAATTTTTATTTTGAGGAACGTTCATGTAGGGGTTACATTTTTTTTTTTTGGTCGGTTGTGGGGCTTGAACTCTGGGCCTGGGCGCTGTCCCTCAGCTCTTCAGCTCAAGGCGAGTGCTCTACCACTTGAGCTACAGCACCACCTCCGGTTTTCTGGTGGTTTATTGGAGATAGGAGTCTCATGGTCTCTCCTGCCCGGGCTGGCTTTGAACCTCGATCCTCAGATCTCAGCCTCCTGTGTAGCTAGGATTACAGGCATGAGCCACCAGCGCCCGGCTAGGGGTTACATTTTTGTGTAACCTTTCTTCACTCAATGACATGTTCCAATTCTTGATTATGAATGCTGGTGCTATAAACACTAGTGTGTGACTTCTGGAGTACAAGTTTTCATTTTTCTGTGCATCTACTGAAGTGTAGAATTGCTAGGTTTCATGGAACTCTATAGTTAACCTTTTAAAGATTGTTTTAACTTTGCAGTTTACTCCTATCAGCAGCATATGATGGTTTCATTTCCTTTTCATCTTCTCCAGTGTTTTTTTTGTTTTTTGTTTGTTTTGTCGGTCATGGGGCCTGAACTCTGGGCCTGAGCACTGTCCCTCAGCTCTTCAGCTCAAGGCTAGCGCCCTACCACTTGAGCCAAAGAGCCACTTCCAGCTTTTTCTGCTTATGTGGTGCTGAGGAATTGAACCCAGGGCCTCATGCATGCAAGGCAAGCACTCTACCACTGAGCCACCTTCCCAGCCCCCAGTGTTTATTTTTTTTAAATAACGTTACTGACACCAAGTGACTCCATATATCTCAAGTATAAAATCTGGAATGTTTTTATTTGTATATATTCTTTTATGTCTGAGTTTCTCCATCCCACAGAATTATTTTCCACTTTAACCATATTGTGTTGATTCTATATTTCTGAATATTCCATTGTAAGTATGTATATACTCATTATTTATTTACCTAATGGTGGGCATTTTAGATGTTTCTAATTTGAGTAACTAAAAATAAAGCTGCTGTGTAAAAACTCTAATCTAAAAGTCTGTGTGAATGTATTCTCTTTTTATTCCCTTGGGCAGATTCTTAAGAGGATATATGTTTAACTATTTAAGCAACTAAAAAGTGGCTTTCCTAACTGGCTTTATAATTTTACATTCCTGCCAGCAGTGAGTGAATATTCCAATTCTTTTACAACCACTTCTACTTTCTTTCTTTTTTTTTTGGTCCAGTCGTGGGGCCTGAACTCTGGGCCTGAGCACTGTTCCTCAGCTCTTCAGCTCAAGGCTAGCGCTCTAATACTTGAGCCACAGTGCCACTTCTGGCTTTTTCCTTATGTGGTACTGAGGAATTGAACCCAGGGCCTCAGGCATGCAAGGCAAGCGCTCTACCACTGAGCCAACTTCCCAGCCCACCACTTCTACTTTCTATCTCTAGATTTACCTATTCTGGGTAATCCCATACATAGAAACATACAACATATGGCTTGTGTCTGGCTTCTTGTACTTAGTGTAACATTATTGAGGCTCATTTGTATTGCTGCACTCATCACCATGTCATCCCTTTTTTTTTGTTACCTTAATATTCTACTGTAAGAATATCCACCCATTTATTTAAACTTCCATTTAGCATATATGCAATGTTGTTACATTCATGTACAAGCATTTGAATACCTGTTTTAATTTTTATTATGGTATGGATATGAAATGTGCCCACAAAAGCTTGTATATGGAGGGTTGGTTACCTTCATGGTGGACCCATGGACAGGGGTATATTTTGAAAGATTCTAGAAACTTTAGGAGCTGGGCCTAGTTGGAAGTAGGTCATAAGAGTGTTGTAGGAGTGTTGTGTTTGTTTGCTTTTGCATCTTGTCTGCCATGAGAACTTAGTAGAGAAGAGTCTTCTCTACTACATGTCCCCACGGCTATGATGTCCTGCCCCAGTGCACAGGATCAAGCAGCTATGGACTATACCCTCTGAAACTGTGAACAAAATAAACAATTTTGCTCTTTTCTGTTTTAGAGATATTTTGGTCCCAGTTCTGCAAAAGTAACTATTTTGGGGGGATATACCTAGGTGTGAAATTATTGAGCTACACAGTAATTTTCAGGAATTGCTAAACTATTATTTCAGTGGCTGGACTTTTACATCACCACCAGCAACATATGAGAGTTCCAAGTTCTCACATTCTCATCTTACTTCCTTTTCTTTTTTAAAATAACCACATCAAGAGCTAGATGTAGCTTAGTGGGAAGTGCTTGCCTAACATTTCTGAAGGTTTAAACTCCAGCACCAAAAAGTAAACAAATAAAAAACCACAGCAGTTAAATATGTAGTAATATCTCATCCTTTGTATTTCTCTGATGGAGGCTGGGGAGGTGGCTCAATGGTAGAGTGCTTGCCTTGTATTTCTCTATGGCTAATGATGTCAATCCAGAACATTGATAATGTGCATCAAATCTTCTGTAGATAAATGACTATTCAGATACTTGGTTCATTTTACTTGGTTCATTTTTAAATGAACTGATTTTGATGAGTTATAAGTAGTCTTCATAAAGTGAAACAAATGTTTCACTAAATATATTACTTGCAAATATTGTCTTCCATTGTGTTGGTTGTATTGTCACCTCTTTCACAGTGGGTTTTTTGGGGATCGGGAGGGGGGGTTGGGGGTAAGAAGCAGTACTAGGACTTGAACTCAAGGCCTGGGCACTGTCCCTTCCCTTTTTTAGCCCAAGTGTGGTGCTCTACCACTTCAGAGATTTACTTCTGGCTTTTTGGTGTTTAACTGGAGATGTTTCTGCCTAATTGGCTTCAAAATGTGATTCTAGGATTACAGGTGTGAGCCACCAGTGACTGGCCATACGTTTTCAAGCACACCAGTTGTTTTGGTGGTTGTTGTTTTGTTTTTTTTGCCATTTTGGGGGCCTGAACTCAGGGCCAGGGCACTGTCCCTGAATCTTTTGCTTAAGACTAACACTCTACCACTTGAGCCACAGAGCCACTTCTGGCTTTTTCTCTTTATGTGTTACTGAGGAATAGAACCCAGGGCTTCATGCATACTAGGCATGCACTCTACCACTAAAGCCACATCCCCAGACCAGGCACACTGGTTTTTAATATTGGTGAAGTTGTCATTGTCTTCTTTTTTTAATCTTTCTCCACTTCCTTTTCCTCCTTTCTCCACTTCCTTTTCCTTCTCCCCCTTTTCTTCCTTTTTTCTTTCTTTTTTAGGGAGTGCTTGGATCATACCCCGCCTCTCAGATATGCCAGGCAAGTACTCTACCATTGAGTGATACTGCTGTACTCCCAGTACTTTCATTGCTTTTTGTGTGTGTATTTGTGTGTGTGTACCAGTACCAGGGCTTGGAGTCAGGGCCTGAGCACCATCCTTGAGCAATTTTTGCTCAAGGGTAACACTCTACTATTTAAACCACAGCTTCCCTTCGAGCTATTTCGGTGTTTAATGGGAGATCAGAGTCTCACAGACTTTCCTGCCCAGGCTGCCTTCAAATTTCAATTCTCAGATCTAAGCCTCCTGAGCAGCTGGCATTGCAGGCCTGAGCCACCTAGTACCTATCTGTTTTTTTTACTTCTTCTTCTTCTTCCTCCTCCTCCTTCACTTCCTCAGCCTCCTCCTCTTCTTCCTCCTCCTTCCCCCCTCTCCTTCTCCATTTTAAAAATCTTTAAGTAATTATATAAAGGTGTTGCCATTTAACAGTTTATAAATACAATGTATCTTGATCAATGTGACCCCTTTCAACCTTGTCACTTCTCCCTCCCCTACCCATTCCTTTCTTCCCTTACTCTTCTTATTTTTTTTTCTGGTCTGGTCGTGGGACCTGAACTCTGGGCCTGGGCGCTGTCCCTCAGCTCTTCAGCTCAAGGCTAGCACTCTACCACTTGAGCCACAGCGCCACTTCTGGCTTTTTTCTTCTTGCTTATGTGGTGCTGAGGAATTGAACCCAGGGCCTCAGGCATGCAAAGCAAGCGCTCTACCACTGAGCCACCTTCCCAGCCCCCTTACTCTTCTTATGTTGCAGTATATATATGGAATTCTTGACTTCATTCTTTCCCCTTGCTCCTCTTCATTCATCTACTACTTCCCCTTGACCACACCCTACATCTTTCAGGTACAGGCTTCCTGGTGTTTATTTTGTTGAACTTGGACTTTACCTTTCGAAGGAATTACACTATTGGAGATTTCCCTTGAATCTATCATATTTCAATTAATAAATTTGTATATATTTGCTTACTATCTAACATATTTACTTACAAGCTTAGAAGCCAAATCTAGCTTCCACATATAAGAGAAAACATGCAGACTTTGCTTCTCTGGACCAGACTTACCTCACATAATTTTTTCCAGGTCTTTCCATTTCTTTACAAAGGTACAATATCATTCTTCCTAATGGATGAGTAAAAGTCCACTATGTATATATAGAATGTTCTCTTGATCCATTTGTCCACTGAGGTGCATCTGGGTTGATTCCATATATTGGCTTGGCAAATAGTGCTCCAACGAACATGATTTTGTAGGTGGCTTTACTGGGTCATAGTTTTAAATCTTTTGGATGGAATCCCAGGAGTGGAATTTCTGGATCATAGGGTATTTCCATGTTAAATTTTTTGAGGAATCTCCATACAGAGCAGAAGTTTTTATTTTAATTTAAAAAAAAAAACAACAAAACGGGCTGGGAAGGTGGCTCAGTGGTACAGCGCTTGCTTTGCATGCCTGAGGCCCTGGTTCAATTCCTCAGCACCACGTAAGAAAAAAAAAGCCAGAAGTGGCACTGTGGCTCAAGTGGTAGAGCGCTAGCCTTAAGCTGAAGAGCTGAGGGACAGCGCCCAGGCCCAGAGTTCAGGCCCCACGACCGGACCAAAAAAAAAAACAAAAAACAAAAAACAAAACATACTCTCTTACATAGTTCATTTTTTAAACTCTGAGTAATTTTTTCCATCTCAGGTTGGCAAAGATTTTTTTTGTTTTTACCTAGCAATATATATTAGATGTATAGTTCACATTCATTTAATTTTGTTCATGTTGTAACACCAAATCTAATACTTTTTTCCTCATATGGATAGGCAGTTTAATCAATACTATTTATTGAGAAGAATATTCTCTTACTGAATTATCTAATGTCCTTCACAAAAATTAATTATATATGTGTGAACCAGTGTTAAGATTCTACAGTTTTTGTTCCTTAAGCCTATCATTTCACAAAAACAATAATAAATAGTAATAATTATAGTAACTTAGTATAGTAACTATAGTATTGAAACCAATGTAGGTATTCCAATTTTGTTCATCATTTAAAAACACTACACTGCTAACTTAGCAATGTAATTATAGCTACTCAGGAGGCTGAAGAGTTGAGATTTGAATGCAGCCTGGGCAGAAATGTCAGTGGAACTCTATGTTGGTTAATCAGCAAAATGCTGGATTGGCATTGGTAGAGCATCAACTCTGAGTGAAAAAAGCAGCAAAAGCAAGACATCCTGAGTGCTTTATCTCTTAACTTATAGATTAATTCAAAATCAGCTATCATGTTATCCCAAATAAATGCTGGAGATTTAACTGAGATTGTCTTCGTTAAAGTGATCCATTTGGTTACACGTAGCATTTCAATAATCCTGAGCTGCAACCCAAGAATATTTCTTCTCCATGTTTTCAACTTTTCATGCTGGAGACAGTGGAGATTTTATGTTATATTTGTTCCCAAGTATTTGTTTGTTTTTGTTATTGGGTCTGGTGCCAGTCCTGGAGCTTGAATGTGGGGCCTGGGCATAGTTCCTAAGCTTTTTTGTTCAAGGCTAGCACTTACTTGAGCCACAGATCCACTTCTGGCTTTTTGGTAGTTGATTGGTGATAAGAGTCTCACAGACTTTCCTACCCGGGCTGGCTTTGAACCATGATCCTCAGATTTCAGTCCCCTGAGTAGCTAGGATTACAGGCATGAACCATCAGCACCAGGCTGGGAAGGGATGGGAAGGGGAAACAAAAGGAGGAGGCAACAATGCTTGATAAGAAATGTACTCATTATCTTGCCCATGTAATTGTAACCCCTCTGCAAGGTATTTTCACAATTTAAAAAAAAAACATAAAAAAAAGAACTTTTTCTGAAGTTTGTTAGTGCAGTGAATTTAAATCAATAATAGAGAATTGAGAGTTGATAGTCTTGTATTTCCAGAATAAATTGGTTTTTGCTCATATCTTAACTTTTTATGAATTTCTTCATTCAGTATGTTATTTCATGGGGTTTTTTGCTTTATGTTCATGAGGGATATTAGGGATATTCAAAATTACTGTTTTGGTAATGTCTTTGTCAGATTTTACTATACTAGCTTTTCATTTTGCTATTCATAGCTAATAGATGACGGTTTTGTCGGTTGTGGGAGCTTGAACTCTGGGCCTGGGCTCTCTCCCTCAGCTCTTCAGCTCAAAGCTAGTGCCCTACCACTTGAGCCACAGAGCCACTTCAGCTGTTTTCTGCTTATGTGGTGCAGAGGAATCAAACCCAGGGCCTCATGCATGCAAGGCAAGCACTCTACCACTGAGCCAACTTCCCAGCCCAATTGATGATGTTTTGAAGTATCTCCTTTCTTCTGTTATCAGAAATGTTTGTGAACATTTGAGATTTTGATTGAGTCAGTCATGCATGCAAAGCAAGCACTCTACCACTGAGCCAACTTCCCAGCCCAATAGATGATGTTTTGAAGTATTCTCCTTTCTTCTGTTATCAGAAATGTTTGTGAACATTTGAGATTTTGATTGAGTCAGTTTTGATAAGTCTTCTGTTAAGACTTTTTGTTGCTTATTTTGAGACAAAGTTCTTATTATGTAGCCCAAGTTAGACTTAGACTTGAGATCTTGCTGCCTCAGATTCCCACGTGCTAGGATTACAGGTTTTTGTATCAAGTTTAGCATAGGTTAATTTTATTTATCTTTTCAAAGAATCAGATTTGGCTTGTCAATTTTGTCTGTTTTTAGTTTTTGGTGTGGCTGATTTCTGTTCTAAAGTCTTCATTTTATTTTGTGCTTTTTTTTTATTGTAGCTTCTTTTTTTTTTTTTTTTGGTGTTCTTTTTTTTTTTTCACAGGGGATCCTGTGGGG
>NW_012267221.1:11547907-11560407 GCF_000151885.1 Dipodomys ordii
TTTTTTTTTGGTTGGTCATGGGTCGTAGGGCCTGAACTCTGGGTCTGGGCACCATCCCTGAGCTCTTCAGCTCAAGGTTAGCGCTCTACCACTTGTGACATAGTGCCACTTCCAGCTTTTTCTGCTCATGTGGTGCTGAGGAATCAAACCCAGGGCCTCATGCATGCAAGGCAAGCATTCTTACCACTGAGCCACTTTCCCAGCCCCTTATTGTAGCTTCTTAATGAAGAACTGTTTCTCTCTCCCTTCCTTATATTTCTTTTCAGTGATAAGACCCAGAGCCTTGAAAATGCTCTTTGAAAATGCTCCTTGAAAATGTACTTTGTTACTGAACTATATATAAGTCTCAGTCCTCTTATTTTCTAAGAAATTTAAAGCTCTATATTACAAGTATTGGTAGCTTATGCTACCAGGAGGCTGAGATCCAGAGGACTGAGGTTCAAGGTCAGCCAGGACAGAAGTTATCACACTCTGCCTCATGATAGAGGCTCATCTAAAACAAAACAAAACCAAATACCCAGCAAAAAGCAGGACTGGATGCATTGCTCAAGTGGTAAAGTGACAGCAGTGCAAATTGTAAAAACACAAGGCCCTGAATTGTAATTCCACTTCCACTAGGAAAAAAAAGAGAGAAAAGCTATTATTTTGTAAGTACAGCTTTATTTGCTTCCCCAGATTTTGATATGCTTGCTATATTCTTCTTGTCTTTACTCCTTAGTATCTTATAGTTTTCCTCTTGATTTCTTCAGAATAAGGTCTCTTTCATATGTTTCTTTAGTCACTGTCTTTTACGTCATAGTTGCTCATAATTTCATATTTTATGCAGTCATTTTATTCTATATTTAGAAAATAAATACACTGAAGGGCAAAGTTACACTTTTTTCTTTTTTTGTCGGTTATGGAGCTTGAACTCTGGGCCTGAGCACTGTCCCTTAGCTCTTCAGCTCAGGATGAGTGCTCTACCACTTGAGCTACAGTGCCACTTCCAATTTTCTGAGTGTTTATTGGAGATAAGAGTTTCATGGACTTTGCTGCCTGAGCTGGCTTTGAACCGTGATCCTCAGATCTCAGCCTCCTGAGTAGCTAGGATTACAAGCATGAGCCACTGGCGCCCGTCCAAAGTTATACTTTTTGCTTTAAACATCCTGAGATCTTTTCAAGTACTTAAGAAATTAAAAAGTATTTTATTTCTATCCAGATATTTACCATTTTGGATGTCCTTCATTGCTCCTGAAGATCCAAATAGTCTGCTAGTATCTTTTCTTTTTCACTTGAAGAATTTCATCATTTCTTGTAGTACAGGTCTGCTGAAGACAAATTTCTCTTAGTTTTCTATTTATAAAAAGGTCTTAATTTTGCCATCATTCCTGAAGGACACTTCCACTGGACACAGAATTCAGGGCTGACTGATATATTGTTGCAGCATTTAAGATGATGTTATACTGTCTTCTGGCATCTATGTTTTCTGATGAAAAAGTGCTGGCATGTGAACTATTATTTGTTCATACATAATGCATTGCTTTTCCTGTGTGCTTTCCAGATTTTTTCTTTGTCTTAGGTTTCAGACTGAAATGTATCTAGGCTTCCTTTTCTTTTAAAATATTTTTTAGGGGCTGGGGAGGTGGCTCAGTGGTAGAGCGCTTGCCTTGCATGCCTGAGGCCCTGGGTTGGATTCCTCAGTACCACATAAGCAAAAAGGAAAAAGCAAGAAGTGGCGCTGTGGCTCAAGTGGTAGAGTGCTAGCCTTGAGCTGAAGAGCTGAGGGACAGCGCCCAGTCCCAGAGTTCAGGCCCCACGACCGGATCCAAAAAAAAAAATTTTTTTTATTGTAAAGATACTGTACAGAATAGTTATAGTTACATGAGTAAGGTAAGGAGTACATTTCCTATTGAACATTGTTACCCCCTCCTGTATTTTTCCCCTACCATCCCCTCCCCCAAGTTGTAAAGTTCGTTTGCAACATAGTGTCTTGTACATCTCATTGTTACAATGGCTCAACCTCTATCCTTGTTTCAGCATTTTGTTATTTCCCTTCCCCTCCCCAAATTAGAAAAATGTATATATTAAGATGCAGGGCACCAAATCAAAAACAGTGAAAACAGGGGTTATACCATGGGGAGAGAATATAGAAACAAAAAAAAATCACATAGTACATTATAAGTACATTAAAAACAACAGCAACAAAGATAAAACCTCATGTCCCTATACTAGGGTTCATTTCACTTAGCATCATCTTATATGGTCATATGTACATAGCTTTTGACCTTTTATGCTTGTCCTAGACATATACTAGTTATTTCAAATATGGGAAACCATAGGACCTATATTTCTTTGGGCCTGGCTTATTTCATTTAATATCTTTTTCCAGGTCTTTCTATTTCCTAACAAATGGCGGAGGGGTGTCATTTTTTCTAATGAAGGCGTAGATTTTCTTGATCCATTCGTCTACTGAGGGGCATCTGGGTTGGTTCCACATCTTAGCTATGGTGAATAATGCTGCGATAAACAGTTGTGCTGGTAGCTTTACTAGGCTTCCTCTTGTAAGAATAGTTCTAATGGTTCAAAACACCACCTCAGTAGACCTCCCCTTTTCACTTCCTGTCTTGTGTGTATGTGCACGTATACATGTGTGTATGTGTGCGTGTCCTCTAAATCTGAGTCCCCTTACCATGTACTTTTTCACTTATAAGCTGTCAATGTTAATTGTAAGAACTGCTGATTTACAAGTTAATGTTTTATAATTCAATTGGGTCATTGGAACTCCTTAGCAATACATTAATTCTCCCAAAGGACCTTTCTCATTTTTAAAAATGAAAGAGAGATATACATTAAGACAAAAAATAATTAGTAGCTACGTAAGATTTCAAGAACTAATGCTTTCTAACTTAAGTGCCAGTGGTCTGCTTGCCATCGCAGCCATGGCATTGGAAGCATCACAGTTCCAGGTTCCAGACCAACCCTGGTAGAAAAATCCGCACACTTCCATCTCAGTGGAAGAAGTTGAGTGTGGTAATGTTGAAATAAGGATACTAAGTCTTGTCCTCACAGCCATCTTGGAGCCTTGCTGGATGGTGGAGCTTTTCACTCAGTCTAGAGATGAGATAAGCCATTCATTGAATTGCAGATGCTTAGCTCCTTGAGAGCTAGAAGAGCTCTACTTTAGAAAATATGCAGATGTCATGCTGTTTAGCTCCAGGAAAGTCTGGCTCCAGAGCATGCTTGCCCTTGACCGTTTACCACTGTCAGCAAGAGATTTTTGCCTTTAAAAGCTTTGTGCAAGTCACATTCTGGGCTGCAGGTCTTTGAGACAGGAGTCCACATGCCGTTGTTGGCTCTCCAATAAAGACTCCCAATTCTACCTCTCAAGATGTGGCTTCTCTACAGTGTATACCTGTATTCCCAGCTATTATAGGAAACTTAAAATAGGTGGATCACAGCCCAAGCATGCACCCAAGCAAGAAGTGATACTACCTCAAATGTAATCAGGATAGGCTGGGTGCTGGTAGCTCATACCTGTAATACTAACTACTCAGGAGGCTAAGATCTGGGGATCACAGTTTGAAGCCAGCCTGGACAGGAAAGTCTTTTTATCTTCAGTTAACTATGAATTAACTACTAAAAAGCTGAAAGCACAGCTGTGGCTAGAGTGCTAGCCTTGAGCAAAAAAGCTCAGGGATAGCACCCAGGCCCTGAGTTCAAGCCCCAAGGCTAATATAAAAAAATAATAATAAAATAAAAAGATTTTAAGTAGTGCCTTACAGACAGCAGTAGTGAGGGGTAGGGGTAGTAATTGATTTGAATCTAAACTTATTCTTACTCTACTACTGAGCTATGACTCCTTTCTTTTCCTTCCTTCCTTTATTATTTATTCTGTTACTTTTTAATTTTATTTATTTATTTATTTATTGCCAGTCCTGGGGCTTGAACTCAGGGCCTGGGTGCTATCCCTGAGCTTTTTTGCTCAAGGCTAGCACTCTAGCCACAGCTGTGCTTTCAGCTTTTTAGTAGTTAATTCATAGTTAACTGAAGATAAAAAGACTTTCCTGTCCAGGCTGGCTTCAAACTGTGATCCCCAGATCTTAGCCTCCTGAGTAGTTAGTTTTACAGGTATGAGCTACCAGCACCCAGCCTATCCTGATTACATTTGAGGTAGTATCACTTCTTGCTTGGGTGCATGCTTGGGCTGTGATCTACCTATTTTAAGCTTCCTATAATAGCTGGGAATACAGGTATACACTGTAGAGAAGCCACATCTTGAGAGGGGCTTAGATGCTGTCACTGAGTTTTTCTGCTCAATGCTAGAGCTATAGCCCTTGAGCTCCACTCCCACTTCCTGAGTAGCTAGGATTACAGGCGTGAGCCACCGGTGCCCTGCCATAAGTTCAGTTTTTAAAAGAAGAAAATAAACATGATAAGGCTATTATATCATTATTTAGAGGGTAATATCATTAAGTAAACTAAACACTGATACAAATAGTCTAGTCCTGCCATATCAGAGGTATGCTCCATCAGCGAACATTTTCTCTGCTCAGGAATGGCTAGGGTTTTAATAACATGTCTGATGTATTTATATAATGATAATCAGAGACATGAAATGCTTATTCTAACAGCTTTTCACAGTCAAATATTTCTTTGTCTAATGGCTACCTCTCTTGAATATATAGTTTATAATAATACTAGTAAATTATTTTATAGTACAATAAATCCCAAAAATGTATAATATTCTTCTGTAACTCTTGAAGCGACCCAAGATACCATCATGTCAGACTTCAGAGTGACTTGACAATTCTCCACCTCAACTTCATCCGAGATACCACTTTCTTTTCTTATGTACTGTTATGTATTGTTCTATGTTTCTACATAAGAACATTTAAAATTTTGGCCAATAAGATCTTCCCAGTGGCAAGAAAATGAAAGTTTAACATTAGCACATAAGATATATAATAAACAGAAAAATCAAAATTTTGGATATAAATTCCTGATATATATCAGAATTTCTGGTAACAAAATTTTAGAGATATTTCTTGATATATATTTCAAAAGTACATGTACTTTAGAATTATAATTTAGCTAATTTACAACTTTGTACCTTGTAAATACCCAAACTCTAGCCTTCTAATTGCTATACCCAAAGGCTATCATTCATTAGAAACAATTTAGTAATTTGTTAATACATATTGTCTTTTCAATATATCTTCCAAGTGAGAAAGATAAAGAGAAAAGATACAACTGTATAGTTTTCATTAAAATAAGAAACATAGAGGGGCTGGGAAGGTGGCTCAATGGTAGAGCGCTTGCCTTGCATGCCTGAGGCCCTGGGTTCGATTCCTCAGCACCACATAAGCAAAAAGAAAAAAAGCCAGAAGTGGCGCTGTGGCTCAAGTAGTAGAGCGCTAGCCTTGAGCTGAGGAGCTGAGGAACAGCGCCCAGGCCCAGAGTTCAGGCCCCACAACCGGACCAAAAAATAAATAAATAAACATAGAAATTAGACAAAACTGCATCTTCTACTGAATATTAGGGCCTTAGAAACCTCATGGAAATATAGTTGCCAGTAATAACCAGACTGAAGGTTTTGTTTTTTTGTGTTGTTGTTTTTTGGTAGTACTGGAATTTGAATTCAGGGCTTTTCCCTGAATTCTACCATTGAGACACACCTCCAGAATGGGTTTATTCAGGAATAAGAAGTGTACAACACACCACTAGCATATTTTCTTTTCTTTCTTTCCTTCCTTCTCTTTCCTTCCTTCCTTCCTTTTCTTTCTTCCTTTCCTTTCTTTCCTTCTTTCTTTCTCTCTCTCTCTTTCCTTTCTTCTTTCTTTCTTTTCTTTCTTTCCTTCTTTCTTTCTTTTTCTTTCTTTCTTTCTTTCTTTCTTTCTTTCTTTCTTTCTTTCTTTCTTTCTTTCTTTCTTTCTTTCTTTCTTTCTTTCTTTCTTTCTTGTCATTTCTGGGCTTGAACTCAAGGCCTGGAAAGTGTCCCTGAACTTTTTTGCTTAAGGCTAGTGCTCCACCACTTTGAACCATAGCTCCACTTCAGGTTTTTTGAGCAGTGAATTGGAGTTAAGAGTCCACAAGGACTTTTCTGTCCGGGCTGACTTTGAATGGTGGTCCTCAGATCTCAGTCTCCTGAGTAGGATTGCAGGCATGAGCTACCAGCGCCTGGCAGAACTAGCGGATTTCTAGAAGCTTGTGGAGAAGTAAGTAGGGTTATAGAATTTTCATAATTTGGGACTTAAGAGTGTAGCTCAGTGCCAGGTGGTAGTGGCACACACCTGTAATCCTAGCTACTCAGGAGGCTGAGATCTGAGGATCGCAGTTCAAAGCCAGTCTAGGCAGGAAAGTCCGTGAGACTCTTATTGCCAATAAACCACCAGAAAACTGGTGGTAGTTCAAGTAGTAGAGCTCTAGCCTTGAGCTGAAGACCTGAGGGGCAGCGCTCAAGCCCAGAGTTCAAGCCCCATAACAGACCAAAAAAAAAAAAAAAGAGTGTAGTTCAGCTCAATTTCTAGCATCATAAAATAATAATAAAATCAAAACAAATTCTCAAATTTCAAGGTTCCCTCAGCATTTGTCCCAAATTAGGTGCCATATATCCTTAAAAGTTCCCTCAAAATACATGTAAACTGAGTGCAAAGTACATGCCTATAGTCCCTGCTGCTGTAGAGTTTAGAGCTGGAAGATCAGTTGCATCCAAGAGTTTGAGTTCATTCTAGGGAACACAATGAAACCCCACTCAAAAAACAAAAGCAAAAAACATGCCAACACATTTGTAATTGTGTGTATGTGTGTGTGTGTGTGTGTAAGTGTGCACATGTATGCATGCCAAAATGACGCTTGAACTCAGGGCCTGGGTGATGTCCCTTAGAGCATTTGCTCAAGGCTGGGCTCTCCAACTTGAGCCACAGCTCCACTTCTAGCTTTTCAGTGGTTAACTGAAGATAAGAGTCTCCAGACTTTCCTGTCCTGGCTATCTTTGAATTGTAATAATCAGAATTCAGCCTCCTGAGTAGCTTTGATTATAGGTGTGATTAATTGGCACTTGGCCACCCTCGTATTTGAATGGCTCTTTCACTGAACATAGTCTAACATCTAGTTACAAATATTTTTCCTCCGTGGTGTACTCCTCATACATTGATGAGTGATTATTCAGCCAGTAATGATAAGGTTTATGTTTTGTATTTTCTTGTAGTTATAATCAATTGACACGCACACACACACACACACAAACCTACATATTTATGACTTAACTGAGCAGAATTTACTTGTTCTTTTGGTGTATCTTCATAAACCCATGATAGATTATATATTGGCTCTACTTATTGTATTCATGTTCTTTTTCATATTATATATATATGCGCACACACACACACACATATATGTATGTGGTTTTTGTTTTTTTGTTTTTTTGCCAGTCCTGGAGTTTGACCTCAGGGCCTGGGCACTGTCCCTAAGCTTCTTTTGCTCAAGGCTAGCACTCTACCACTTGAGCCACATTCCCAGACCTCTTTTTCATATTTGAACTGCCAAAATTCGGCCCAAAAAAACCTTTTGACATTGGCATGTATGCCATTATTTCCTGTTAGCTTGTGAAATGTTCTTTTTGGGGGGTAGCAGGGAGGGTGGTGCTAGAAGTTGAATCCAGGGACTCATGTATGCTAGGCAAACATCCTGCCACTGAGATGTATCTCCAGCCTAAAATCAGAAAAATGTAATTGATATAGACTAGTCTTTCTCCTGTCATGTTAGTGGGCAATCCTATTTACAAAGAGCAATAAGTAAGATTCTTTAAAGTCTCACTTTCCTTTCTAAAACAATGCCTGAACATGTATAGCCCCTTAAGCTTATAAACCACATTTTAATAAAAATATTGAGTTAAAGAATATGTAAATTATTCTACTTGTTTCTTTTTTTTCTGTCAGTTGTTGGGATTGAACTCAGGGCTTGAGCTCTTCTCAAGGATAGCACTCCACTGCTTTGAGCCACACCACCACTTCCAGTTTTCAGGTGGGTTAAATGGAGATGAGTCTCATAGACTTTCCTGCCTAGGCTGGCTTTGAACCCTGATCTTAAGATCTCAGCCTCCTGTAGCTAAGATTACAGGTATGAGTCACTGGCGCCTGGCCCCACTTGTTTTTTTTATTCAAAGTTTACATTGGATAGCACCTTGTCATAGAACCAGCTGTGTGATACAAAGGTTACCTACTGGCTGGGAAGGTGGCTCAGTGGTAGAGCGCTTGCCTTGCATGCATGAGGCCCTGGGTTTGATTCCTCAGCACCACATAAGCAAAAAGAAAAAAGCCGGGAAGTGGCGCTGTGGCTCAAGTGGTAGAACACTAGCCTTGAGCTGAAGAGCTGAAGGACAGCATCCAGGCCCAGAGTTCAGGCACGACCGGACCCAAAAAACAAACAAAAAACAAAAAAACAAAGGTTACCTACCATGTGCTAAGCCCTGGGTTTCATCCTCAGAACCAATGGGGAAAATCCATATAAGTTCACAGATACCATGAGCTAATCAACAGTTTTAGTTTTATGTGTTAAGTTATTGTCTATGTTCAAGGAAGATGATATGTTGCCAGACTATCTGGTATCTGAAGTATAGGGATCAAAAAGATCTATTTTAAACCCTTTTCCTGGGCTGAGATGTGACTCAGTGGAAGAGGGATGCTTTTGCATGAAAACAAGGTACAACAAGAGCATTTTCTACCCCCATTGTGGGAAATGAACCCAGGACCTACCACATGTGCCCTGTTATTGAGTTACATCCTCAGACTCCTAAACAATAAAATATTACAAATAAGCCCTGTTCCTCTCCAGAACTTCACCCTACACAAAAAAAGTATGCATCTAACACCTTGTAGAATATTTTGGGCTATATACTTTGCTAATAGGGAAAACATTTCATTTTATTTTGTCTGTTGATCATTTTTATTCAACCATTGTCCCACTGTGACTACCATCCTGACTGAGTTCTCATTGAACACCAATTCCTAGTTCTTATTAGGTAAGTACAGTTTCAAGAAGTAAAAGTCTCCCTAATTATTTTAAGTGTAACATGTTCAAGTGTTTTTTTTTTAACATTTCTTATCTTTAAAAAATATATATTATTTTATTTTATTTTATTGGTGCTTGTCCTGAGGCTGCATTCAGGGCCTAGGCACTCTCCCTAAGCATCTTTTGCTCTAAGTTAGTGCTCTACCACTTTGAGCCACGGCTCCACTTCTGGTTTTTAGGTGGTTAGTTGGAGATTAGAGTCTCACAGACTTTGATACCCCAGTGGGCTCCAAATCACAATCCTTAGATCTCAAACTCTTGGGCAGTTAGGATTACAGGTCTAAGCCACTAGCACCTGGCTTTATTTTTATTTATTTATTGTGCTAGTCCTGGGACTTGAATTCAGGGCTTGGGCACAGTCCTTGAGCTCTTTTTGCTCAAGGCTACTACTGCTCTGTCACTTGAGCCACAGGCCTATTTCCAGCTGTTTTGGTACTTAATTGGGTACAAATCTCAGGGACTTACCTGCCTGGGCTAGCTTTGAACCATGATCCTCAGATCTCAGCCTCTTGAGTAACTAGGATTATAGGCATGTACCACCAGAGCCCAGCTTTAAGCGTTTATTATATAAATCTTCAAAAATTCAGAACAGTAAGCCGGGCGCTAGTGGCTCACGCCTGTAATCCTAGCTACTCAGGAGGCTGAGATCTGAGGATCGTGGTTCAAAGCCAGCCCGGGCAGGAAAGACCGTGAGACTCCTATCTCCAATAAACCACCAAAAAACCGGAAGTGGCGCTGTAGCTCAAGTGGTAGAGCGCTCGCCTTGAGCTGAAGAGCTGAGGGACAGCGCCCAGGCCCAGATTTCAAGCCCCACGACCGACAAAAAAAAAAAAAAAATTCAGAACAGTAAAAGACTTAATATAACTAACACACATACTTTTGTGTACTAGTCCTGGAGCTTTTATGCTTAAAACTAATATTCTACCAATTGAGCAGTTTTTTTGGCGGGGGAGGGTGTTATTGGATATAAAAGCCTCCTGGACTTTCCTACCTGGCCCACAACTTTTGGCTCTGAGATTCCTAAGTAGCTAGAATTACAATTTAAGGGATTATAAATACGTGGCTATCCTTGTTCCTTATATACCTGTCCTTACTTCCCTTACAAGATTTCTTTGAAGAAATCCATATTTCCTATCATTTTATTTACAATTGCTTCAGAATATCTCTTTAAAAGATAACTTTTAAAAACCCACATAATAAATTAATTTTGTAATTAGTTTTTCTGTAAATCACATTTTTATACAGATTAGCTGATTTTTTTTCTTTTACATTTTTTTTTAAAGAAAGTGATATATATGCTGGGTGCCAGTGGCTCACGCTTGTAATCCTAGCTACTCAGAAGGCAGAGATCTGAGGATCACGGTTCTTACATCTGTGATCCTAGTTACTTGTGAGGCTGGGATCTGAGGATCATGGTTCATAGCCAGCCTTGGCAGGAAAGTCTGTGAGACTCCTATCGCCAATAAATGACCAGAAAATCAGAAGTGGCACGGTGGTTCAAAGTGGGGGACAGTGCTCAGGCCCTCAGTTCAAACCACAAAACTGACCAAAAAAAAAAAGTGATATATATTCCTTTTAGAAAACGTAAAGAATATAAGTTATATATATATATAATTATATTTTTTTGTCAGTGGTGGGGCTTAAACTTAGGGCCTAGGCACTGTCTAAGCTCTTTTTGCTCAAGGCTAATGCTCTACCACTTTAAGCCACAGCGCCACTTCTGGTTTTCTGGTGGTTAATTGGCAGTAAGAGTCTCATGTACTTTCCTGCCTAGGCTGGCTATGAACCATGATCCTCAGATCCCAGCCTCACAAGTAACTAGGATCACAGATGTAAGACACCAGCACCAGCTTAGTATTACATTATCATCATCATCATCATCATCATCATCATCATCATCATCATCATTTTGACAGCTGTTGGGCTTGAACTCAGTGCCTGAACTGTATCACTCAAGGCTAGCACTCTACTACTGCTTCGAGCCACAGCACCACTTCCTATTTTTTTAATTACATAAAATTAGACCACCCAGAGACAAATACTGCTAACAACTCCTATTCTTTTCTCTGTGTTTGCAAATGAGTATTTCTAGCATATTTTTATAAATTTTGAGAGCTGTAGGTAGCAGTTGTATATTTGGACAGGGTAAAGTTAACCTGCATTTATAGTTACAATTATAAGTAACTTTACAAAAACAGGAGTGTTTTTGACATTACATATACATACGTGAGTATGTGTGTATATATACACATATATATGTAATATATGGAGGCTGAATTCACAAGTCAACGTGCCATTAATGACTGCTCTCTATTATTATAAAAATTTAAAAATAACTTTCTCATTTCAAAACTTTCTCATATCCATTACAGGAAAAAAATAGTTTCAGTAAACAAATGAATCTGATAGGATCCATAACCTTAATATCCAAAGATAATTATTTCTAGCTTGGTACACATCTTAGATTTTATTTTTAGGTTTTGTTTTAAATGATCTTTTATGTTGTTTGCAACCTTTTTTTCTTAATTAACTGTGTATCTCTATGAATATCATATAAAATGGCTACAGAGGATTCCATTTTAATGATATGTACTATCTTAACTACTGTTGGACGTGTGTTTTTTGGTCTTTTTTCAATTTAAATGATGACTGTACTGTGAATTAATCTTTGATTATATTGTTAAAGCTAGATTATTCCAGGTTTGCTGGATCAAAGATTAGTTAAGATATTGAGTCATTTTATCTTATTTTATTTGTGCTTGGTCTTGAATTTAGGGACTATGCTCTGCTAAGCAGGTACTTTACCACTTGAATCACATCCTCAATCTGTGCTATACATTATGTTATTTTATTTTTCATTAGTATATAAGTTTTACAAGGGAAGTTCATTGTAACATTTTGACACATGCAGATAATGTATCCTAATTGACTTTACCCCTATATATCACTCTCCTTTACTTCTTCTCTTCTTAAAATAATTTCAGCAGCTTTCATTGTTCTATTTTCATACTGCATACAAGAGATTTAAACAATATTCACCCTCTTTCACTCTTAATGAAAAAGTTAATAAAGTTCATAATGAGAAAGTGTGCAGGGCTGGGAAGGTGGCTCAGTGGTAGAGTGCTTGCCTCTCATGCAGGATGCCCTGGGTTCGATTCCTTAGTACTACATAAACAGAAAAGGCCAGAAGTGGTGCTGTGGCTAAAGTGGCAGAGCACTAGCGTGGAGCTGACTAGTTCAGGGACATTGCCCATGCCCAAAGTTCAAGCCCCACAGCCAACAAAAAATAAAAAATAAAAATATACTTAAAAGCTATCCTAATTAAATCAACATGGTATTGACATATGAATAGGCAGAAAACCAGTAAAGGAGTTTAAATTGTCCAGAAACTGAAACAAGTATAGACTTAAAAGCTTACTATTAAAGTTATCCCAAAGACAAGTAAAACTTAT
>NW_012267221.1:11563319-11579082 GCF_000151885.1 Dipodomys ordii
CCAGAAAACCGGAAGTGGCGCTATAGCTCAAGTGGTAGAGCGCTAGCCTTGAGCTGAAGAGCTGAGGGACAGCGCCCAGGCCCAGAGTTCAAGCTTCACGACAGACAAAAAAAAAAAAAAAATGTTGTACAGAGGGGTTACGGTTACATGAGCAAGGTAATGAGTATATTTCCTATTGAGCATTGTTGCCTCCTCCTTTGTTTTCCCCTACCATTCCTTCCCTCCCACCTCCACAACTACCACCCCCACCCCACGGAAGTTGTAAAGTTCATTTTCAACATAGTGTAAAAACCTTTAAACAGTTTAAAAACTAATGATAGGGATGATATAAAGATTCAGTATACTTATAAACTGATTTGTTGAATGATAACCCCTTTGTGCAACTACTTGTTTTTTCTTTTTTGTCAGTTGTGGGGCTTGAACTCTGGGCCTAGGGACTGTCCCTTCAGCTATTCAGCTCAAGGCTAGCACTCTACCACTTGAGCCACAGTTCTGCTTGCAGTTTTCTGAGTGGTTTATTGGATATAAGAGTCTCATGGACTTTCCTGCCCAGGCTGGTTTTGAACTGTGATCATCAGATCTCAGCCTCCTTAGTATCTAGGATTATAGGCATGAGACACTGGTGCCCGGCTTGTGCAACTATTTAAAGGTAATAAAAATATAATTTAAAAAAATCATAAAATTCAAAATACAAAATAAATTTTAAAAAACAAGGGAAACCTAATGTATGGATGAAAAAATGAGTAAACATTACTATATTTCCAAATAACAAAACTCAAAAGAAATAATATTTTTAAAAGAATGCTGTGACATTTACTTTATCATTTAACAAAGCAGCTGATGAATACAATGCATATAATGCCAGTATTGGGGCTTGAACTCAGAGCCACAGCACTATCCTTTAGCCTTTTTATTAAATAAAGGCTAGCACTATACCACTTGAGCTAGGCTTCCATGTCTGACATTGTGGTAGTTAATTGGAAATTAATAGTTTTGTGGACTGTTGTGCCTACGCTGGCTTCAAACCCCAATCCTTAGATCTTAGCCTCCTGACAAGTTATAAGTACAATTGTGAGTCACCAGCAATCAGCTAAATTTTTTTTCAAAAATATTATTTTGAGTAAATACTTTCAGTTTGAAGATTTAAAAAAATGCAAACCTGGAGCCACTGCCTAACAAGTATAAAACCATGAGTTCAAACTCAGTACTTCTCCACACAAAATTACATTAATATTGGCCAGATGCCAGTGGCCCATATCTATCTCCAATTAGCCAGCTAGAAGCCAGAGTGCTGAGAGAGAGGGAGGGAAGGGATGATATGGTCCAAAAAGAAGTGTAATTCTTTACCTGACTTTTGTAACTGTAACCCATCTGTGTATCACCTTTTTATTATAATGACAACAAAAAGAAGGCAGGGCTGGGAAGGTAGCTCAGTGGTAGAGCGTTTGCCTTGCATGCTTGAGGCCCTGGGTTCGATTCCTCAGCATCACATAAGCAGAAAAAAAAAAAGCCGAAGTGGCGCTGTGGCTCAAGTGGTAGAGTGCTACGCTTGACCTGAAGAGCTGAGGGACGGCGCCCAGGCCCAGTTCAGGCCCCACGACCGGACACCCCTCACCCCCCCAAAAAAGAAGCCAGAGATGGGTGCCGATGACTCATGTCTGTAATCCTAGCTACTCAGGAGGATGAGATCTGAGGATCAAGGTTCAAAGCCAGCCCAGGCAGGAAACACCGTGAAACTCTTATCTCCAATAAACCACCAGAAAAATGGAAGTGGCACTGTGGCTCTAGTGGTGTAAAGTGCTAGCCTTGAGCTGAGGGACAGCAACACCCCATGACCAACACACAAAAAAAGAAGCCAGACTGGATGTTTGGCTCAAATGTTAGAGTGTCTACCTAGCAATCGCGAAGCCCTTAGTTCAAGTCTGAGTACCAGCACAGAGAAAAATGCCTAGAACTCCCAAGCTTCAGTTTAAAATTTCAGTTTAGCTGAGTACTGGTGGCTCACAGCTGTAATCCTAACTAATTATGAGACTGACATTTTAAGGTTGGTGTTTTGTTTGTTTGTTTTTGGTTGGTCATGGGGCTTGAATTGTGGGCCTGGGCGCTGTCCCTACACTCTTCAGCTCAAGGCGAGCACTCTACCACATGAGCTACAGCACCACTTCCGGTTTTCTAGTGGTTTTATTGGAGGTAAGAGTCCCCAATAAAAGAGTTTCTTGCCCTGGCTGGCTTTGAATACCAATCCTCATATCTCAGCCTCCTGAGTAGTTAGGATTATAGGCTTGAGCCACTGGCACCCTGCAGGTTGGTAAAGCCAGCCAAGGCAGGAAAATCCTTGAAATTTTTACTTCTAATTAACCACCTAAAAATTGGAAGTGGAGCTGTGGCTAAAAGTAGAAGAGTTCTAGTCTTGAGCAAAAAGAGCTCAGGGACAGTGTCCAGGCCCTGAGTTCAAACCCCATGACCAACAACGAAACAAAGTATGCATTCTTTAGCTTACAATTTGTATCAACTTTGAATTATATTGCTTAACTTATTATATAAAGTGTTTTTGGGAACTAGAGTTCTCACTGGAAGAGGAAAAAAACAAACAGGGAATGAAGGGAAAGGGCTATCCTGTAGTGTTAGACTACAGTAAGAGTTATACATAGTATATTTCTTCACTTAAAAAAAAGAGGTCATGGGGCTGGGAAGGTGGCTCAGTGGTACAGCGCTTGCCTTGCATGCCTGAGGCCCTGGGTTTGATTCCTCAGTACCACATAAGCAAAAAGAAAAAAGCCGGAAGTGACGCTGTGGCTCAAGTGGTAGAGTGCTAGCCTTGAGCTGAAGAGCTGAGGGACAGCACCCAGGCCCCGAGTTCAGGTCCCACAACCAGACCCCCTCCCCCCAAAAAAAGAGCTCAGATAATTAAATTACTAAGTGTAATTTAATGGATATTGAATAATCCTAACAAATATGAAAATTCTAAGTCCTGAATCAGAGATAGTACAAATCTGTATATATTTATGAACTGTTTTACATTCCTCAAGATAGGATAAGAGGTAATATAATAATAAACAATAATAATGAATCCTTTGGCTCTCTAGGACTGATTTATTTCATTTAACAAATTTTTCTAGGTCTGTTCATTTCTAAAACAATTTTTATCTGTAAGGCAATTTCTTAAGATTAGTAAAAATATTCTATACCACTTATTTGCTGAGTGTATTTATAACATAATATGTCTTATACTTGACCTAAAGTAGTTAAGCAAATGGATCAAATTTAAAATGACAGATGTTTTATAACCTACTTTCCATCTAATTCAGACATTGTTATTTATTTTTAGTTATGCTTCATTGCATTCATCATCTTGTTATGAATAAAATAGGGACCTTATTTATATCTGTTTCCTCATCTTTGCTTAAAAATAAAGCCCATTATAAGTCTAAACAATTATGAACTTTCTTCTTTCTGAAAATACTCAGGAAAACATAGGAATGAGTTAGTAAACATACTAGTGACTTTTTTCTGAGCCCTCATTACTATTTGTATGTTTGTATATTTATATACAGCATTGTTTACAGTGTTTTATTTCCCTATATGACAACAGATTTATATTAAACTTTTTCGTTCCAGTGGAAAATATACTATCATTAAGATTGACTCTTTCCAGGCATATTTATAAACACATAAATCAGATTAGAGTTTACCAGAGTCTGAGGAAATAAGGAATTTAGATATTACTAGATGTCTGTGGTGAGTTTTGAGATCAGTGGTTGGTTGCACGAAAGTGTGGACATAATTAAAGCTACTTAATTGTAGAATGACAAGTGGCAAATAAAAATTTTACAGTAATATATTACAAATTAAAAACTGGCTAAAATATAAATTTTTGTGTTTTGTATTTTATTTTTTGTTGGTTGTAGGTATTGAACACAGGGCCTGGGCACAGTCCCTAAGCTTTTGTGCATTCTATTACTTTGAACAACAGCTCCACTTCCACTTTTCTGGTAGTTAATTGGAGATAAGAATCACATGGACTTTCCTGATGGGGCTGGCTTCAAACCATGATCCTCAGATCTCTGTCTCCTGAGTAGCTAGGATGACAGACATGAGCCACCACCACCTACACTTGTGCTTTCTATTTTAAACAGTTTCAAAAATTCAGTCATTCAAGCCAGGTTCTAGTGGCTCACTCCTATAATCCTGTCTAGTTAGGTGTCTGAAATCTAATGGATCTTGATTCAAGGCCATCTTGTCCAGCAAAGTTCAATAAACTCCATCTCCCAAATAATTAGTAAAGAGCAGATTAGGAGGTAAGGCTCAGGTGTTAGGTACACTAACCTAGTAAGCCCCAGGCTAAGTTCAAATCCAAGAACAAGAAACACACACACACACACACACACACACACACACACACACACACACATCCAATCATTCAAGCTGGGCATAGTAGCATTTATCTATAAATGGCATTTATCTATATTATGTGGCATAATATGAAACAGAGGACAAAAGTGTAATATCACAGTTTATCAATGCATATTGTAAAGAACATCTGGGATGCCTCCAGTTTGGGGTGATTATGAACAGATTATTCACAGTCATCTTGGCTGTTTTCTTTTCTTTCCTTTTTTATGCCAGATCTGGGCTGGAACTCAGGGCCGGGGCACTGTCCCTGAGCTTTTATGCTCAAGGCTAGCATACTACCACTTGAACTATAGATTCACTTCTGGCTTTTTGGTGATTAATTGGAGATAAGAGTTTCATGAGCTTTCCTGCTCAGGCTGGCTTCAAACCACAATCTATAAATCTCTAAGTATCTAGGATTAAAGCATAAGCCACCAATGCCTGACTTTATTTTTAGTTTTTTGTTTTTGAATTTTTTGTCAGTTGTGGGGTCTGAACTCTGGGCCTTGGTGCTGCTGTCCCTCAGTTCTTCAGCACTCAAGGCTAGCACCCTACCACTTGAGCCACAGCGCCACTTCCGGTTTTTTTTTCCTGCTTATGTGGTGCTGAGGAATCGAACCCAGGGCCTCATGCATGCAAGGCAAGCACTCTACCACTGAGCTAACTTCCTAGCCCTGTTTTTAGTTTTTAAACATAGTTATTTATTCTTATAAACCTTTCCTAATTCGGGTATTTATGCAAAAAGTGACATCTAAATGCATTTCAAGTTGGGTGACTGTGGCTCACTCCTGTAATCCAAGGTACTCAAGAGTCTGACATGTAAAGATCAATGCTCAAAGCCAGCCTGGAAAGAAAATTCTTTTCTTCCCCCTTAAGATTCTTTTTTTTTTTTTTTGTTGGTCGTGGGGCTTGACCTCTGGGTCTGGGCACTGTCCCTCAGCTCTTCAGCTCAAGGCAAGTGCTCTACCACTTGAGCTACAGCACCACTTCCGGTTTTCTGGTGGTTTTATTGGAGATAGGAGTCTCACAGTCTCTCCTGCCCGGGCTGGCTTTGAACCATGATCCTCAGATCTCAGCCTCCTGAGTAGCTAGGATTACAGACGTGAGCCACCAGTGCCCGGCAAGACTCGTGAGCCACCAGTGCCCGGCAAGACTCTTTTTTAAAATGTTTTTTAAAGTACAAATTATTTTGTTGTAAAGGTACCGTACAGAGGGGGTTATAATTACATAAGTAAGGTAATCAATGCATTTCTTTTTTCCTTTTTTTTGCCAGTCCTTGGGCCTGAACTGAGGACCTGGGCATTGTCCCTGAGATTCATTTGCTCAAGGCTAGCACTCTTCCACTTGAGCCACAGCACCAGTTCTGGCTTTTTCTGTTTATGTGGTACTGAGGAATCGAACCCAGGGCCTCAGGCATGCTAGGCAAGCACTCTACAATTAAGCCACATTCCCAGCCCATGAGTACCCATGAGTACATTTTTTGTCTAACATTGTTACCAACTCCTTGTTTTTTCTTTGTTTCCCCCCACACCCCAAGTTGTAAAGTTCATTTCCAAAATAGTGTCTTGTGAGTATCATTGTTATATTGGGTCACCCTTTGTCCTTGTTTCACCATTTTGTTATTTCCCTTCCCTTCCCCAAATCAGATAACGGTATATACAAAGCTCAGGGTACCAGGGGTAAACCAAAGGGAAAAAGAGAAAAAAATAAAGTAGAAAGAAATAACTTGATCAGTACATTGATGAGAACAAAGTCAACAACAACAACAAAAAAAACCCTCTTTTTTCCATATCTTAGATTTCATTTTGATTAGTATTGTTTTATATATGGTCATATGTACATAGTTTTAATTTCTTTTTTCAAGGTTCTTTTTCTTTCTTTCTTTTTCGGTTGGTTGTGGAGCCTCAACCCTGGGCCTGGGCACTCTTCAGCTCAAGGCTAGCATTCAACCACTTGAGCCACAGCGCCACTTCCAGCTTTTTTTTCCCCCTGCTTATGTGGTGCTGAGGAATCGAACCCAGGGCCTCATGTACTCAAGGCAAGCACTCTATCACTGAGCCACCTTTCCATCCCCCTTTTTTAGGTTTTTAAAGTTTTCATCATAGAGGTCCTTCACCTCTTTGGTTAAGCTTATTCTTACGTATTTTTTTGAGGCTATTAAAAAAGGAGTTGCTTTTTTTATTTCAGCCTCTCTCTTTTTATTGTTTACATAAATACAAGCTACTGATTTTTGTGGGTTAATTTTAAACTCTGATACTTTGCCAAGTTTTCCAATGTGCTCAAGTAACTTGGGAGAAGAGTCTATGGGGTTCTTTAAATACAGGATAATGTCATCTGCAAAGAGGGAGAGTTTTACTTCTTCTTTCCCTATTTGAAGCTCTTTTATGTTTGTTTTTCCTTGATATTCTTATCTCTAAGAAAACAGCCAAAATGGACAAGTGCAAGTGTGGTTCAAGTGGTATACCTCGCTTGCAGGCACAGGCCTGAGTTCAAACCCCATACTATCATCACCACGCGTACACACAAATATACAAACACACACAAAGAATATAGAATATATACACACATGTTGGATACACAAATATAGATATATATTCCTATTTTTCTATTTTATAAATACATACACACAAATATATATAAATCCAAAATAAGAAATGTATTTTATCTCCAGAAATGACTCACTCTCTTGCACACATAAATACCTGAAATAAATAATTACTAGGTACAGCTTAGTGACAAAATGCCTGCTTTTCATGCAAAATCTTCAGCATTTAAATAAAGTTTCATTAACTATTTATTGTGTTCTAAACAGTGTCATTTTCTTCTCTATTTTATTTAACCTGAAAAAATCCTAGTTATCTACCAAATTGATTTCATGACATACTAACAGGTGACCAACCTGTAGACTAATAGGGATGGAGAAATTTTTCTGTTCATGTAATTTTAATTTTTCTATAGAAAAACGAAGACTGTGGGTAAAGTAGCATGTGCTTGCCTACCATGCATGAAGCCCCGAAGAGTTGGTTCTTCAGTACTGCAAACAAACAAACAAAAACCTAGATTAGACCATACAAACAGTATCTGTGTTAAGTTTAGCTGTCCTTACTCATATTTGCCTTTGAATTACTTGATAATTGCTCCTAGGTGTCACTAAAAGTTAAACCATGCTATATTCTTTTTCCTTCCTTCCTTCCTTCTTTCCCTCCTTCCTTCCTTTCTTCCTTCCTCCGTCCCTTCCTTCCTTCCTTCTCTTTCTCCCTTTCTTTCTTTCTTTTTTCCCAGTCCTCTCGGTAGGGGCACTGTCCCTGAGCTTCATTTTGCTCAAGACTAACACTCTAACACTTGAGCCACAGCACCACTTCTGGCTTTCTCTCTTTATGTGGTACTGAAGAATCGAACTCAGGGCTTTGCACATGCTAGGTAAGCACTCTACGTTCCCAGCCCCATAGCTATATTTTTATTTGCACGTTTTCCTCATTTATTCTTATGTTCTAGAAGAAGTAATTTACATTATCCTATAATGACTCCTTTAGAACTGAATCGTCTGATTTAGTCACAGATCAAAGAGGTATTTTGAAAACCTTTCATAAGAAATATTTTTACCAACAGAATTTCCTGTCAAACAGGTCAAACTATCTGCATCATGCTCATTCACTGAAATGGAATTTGAGGGTGGAGGCATCACTGCTTGAAAGATCCTGGACAATGTTTACATCTTCCTTTATGCTTCTATGCCCTTTTATATGCTTGTACTGAAAAATTTTGTTATGTAAAGTTTTATAAATTTAGTCATAGACCACAATACTTTTCAAAATAGGCAAATATAACCAGGTGTTCCTTTCTCATATGAAAAGTTGAAAATAAAATATACTAAAATGTTCTATACTATAATTGAAGTTGTATGGTTTTATTAATAACTTCTAATAACTTCCGGATATCAAGTAAAGCACAAACAAAACTTTTATTTGAAGGAATAGTGCCTATGAATTTTTAAAGGTTACTTTGGTAGTTGATATTAATAGCTTAATGTACATAGAACACTAAAAAGTAACTAAAAATCTAAAACATAAGGAAGGGCTAAGGAACTATCACAGATCAGAGGAGACTATACAGATATAATGATTAAATACAGTATATACACTACATGTATCCTGGATTAACTCTTGGGATAGAAAATAACCATTAACAGAAACACTTCAGAAATCTGAATAAAGTCAGGCCTAAAGACATTAATGGAAAAATGGGTGAAAGCCAAGTAGTCTGAAATTTCATTAATAGTTATGTAAAAACGTTACTTTCTTAGTTTTGGAAAATGCACCACAGTACTTTTAAGTCATAACAGAGAAACTGAAACTGAGCAAAGGGCATATAGCAAAAACAACTCACTATGTTATTTTTTTCCAAATATGTTAAGTACAATAATTAGTTTTGCCTCCAGTTTCTAAAATTCTTAAAATTTCTTGTAATAATAATAAGGTAAGAAAAGCACTGTTTTGTTATTCTTATTAAACCCCTTCCCACAACACCTGAGTTTATACTGCTCATGTGAATAGCAGTATAAAGATAAGGGAATCATCCCTATCATTAGATGTCTGGAACTCCTACCTCTGAGACCTCTGGAGAGGAGAGAAGAGCAAGAGATTCAAGTCATTGGCCAGTGCTCACTGATTTAATCAGTCATACCTATGAAACAGAAGGAAGAAGATCCTGTGCTTAGGATCAAAAAGGACTTCCCGGAGTTTGGTGAGCTGTTTTGACAAGATGTAGGACAAGAAAAAGCTCATTGCATTTCCTAATTTGTAGAAAGGAGGACTGGAACTTGGAATTTGAGGCTGAATCAAGGGAGAGTCCAGTGGGCTATTAACCTGTGGGGTCTGAAGCAAACACCAAGTAGAACTGAATTAAATGGTTGGATGTATCAGCTGGTATTCGAAGAAAACACTAAGTGAAAATTGCTTGATACAGAAAACATAATATATTTTGAATCATTAGTGTGAGTGTAGAGAACAGTTTTTCTTTTATCAACTTTTCTAAATCTTATTCTAAAGTTTTGAAAAACAGCAGAAAATTTTATACATATGTTATATATATATATATATATATATATGTCTGTGTCAGATTTGGTTTTACTTTAATATTTTCTGAATTTCAAAAGGCTATACAGGGAATTACAACTGAATGTGTCCATAGTATTCAGTGCTTCTTGTTCAGAGTCAACTGGGTTTTTTTGTTTTTGTTTTTTGTTTTTTTGGCCAGTCGTGGGGCCTGAACTCTGGGCCTGGGTGCTGTCCCTCAATTCTTCAGCTCAAGGCTAGTCCTCTACCACCTGAGCCACAGCACCACTACCAGCTTTTTCTGCTTATGTGGTGCTGATGAATCGAACCCAGGGCCTCATGCACATAAGGCAAGCACCCTACCACTGAGCCAACTTCCCAGTCTAGAATCAACTGTTGAACTTAATATTTTTACAGTTTTATCAGTTTTTCTCCTTCATCTGTATACTTTTTTCTGAATTTAAATACATCAGTGTAGACACAAACACACATGCTTCACATTTCCCCCCTTTTTTTTTGTGCTCGTACTGGGGCGTGAACTTAACTTAGCTTTGTAGCTCAAGACTGCTGCTCTACCACTTGAGCCAGGTCTTCAACTCCCAGCTTTTTTTGCTGGTTAATTGGAGGTAAGAGTCTCACAAACTTGTTTTTCTCAGGCTGACTTTAAGCCACAATACTCAGCTCTTCAGTAGCTAGGATTACTGGTGTAAGCCATTGGTGACCAGTGAATGTTAACATTGCTTTTGCATAATATTTTACCACTTTTATTATTCCCTTTCACCTTCCATAGGCTAATTGTTTTTCCTGAACTTCACCACTCTCTTTCACTTTTATTTATTTATTGACTTATTTTTGGTGGTGTTCCTACAGTTTGAACTTAGGGTCAAGATAGTTCTTAAGCTTTTGTGTTCAAGGCTAGTGTTCTACCACTTACGCCACAGTTCCACCACTGGCTTTTGCTGGTTAAGTGGAGATAAGAATCTCTCAGACTTTTAGCCGGGCGCTGGTGGCTCGCACCCCTGTAATCCTAGCTACTCAGGAGGCTGAGAACTGAGGATCACGGTTCAAAGCCAGCCCGGGCAGGAGAGACTGTGAGACTCCTATCTCCAATAAACCACCAGAAAACCGGAAGTGGCACTGTAGCTCAAGTGGTAGAGTACTTGCCTTGAGCTGAAGAGCTGAGGGACAGCGCCCAGGCCCAGAGTTCAAGCCCCATGACCGACAAAAAATAAATAAATAAATAAAAGAATCTCTCAGACTTTCTTGCTGGAGCTGGCTTTGAACCACAGACCTCAGATCTCAGCCTCCTGTGTAGCTAGGACTACAGGAGTAAACTACCCATTAATCTTAAAATTTTTTTTTTTTTTTTTTTGGATCCGGTCGTGGGGCCTGAGCTCCGGGCCTGGGCACTGTTCCTCAGCTCTTCAGCTCAAGGCTAGTGATCTACCACTTGAGCCACAGCGCCACTTCTGGCTTTTTTTCTTTTTGCTTATGTAGTGCTGAGGAATCGAACCCAGGGCCTCATGCATGCAAGGCAAGCGCTCTACCACTGAGCCAACTTCCCAGCCCCTACTCTTAAATATTTTGATTTCCCTTCCTTAAAATGTACATTTATCAAAAAAAATTAACACTAATATACAGTAACATCCAATCTATAGACCTTTACACTTTAAAAGAAAAAAGGAATAAAATTTCAAATTCTTTGTTCTGCCGAATGAATGATCCAGTCCATGGTCACACATTCTATTTGATGGTCATATCTCTTCAGTCTTCTTTAACCTGGAATAAGTTCCTTAGTCCTTGTTACATCCTTAATAATTTTGGAAGATACAGACCATTTATTTTGTGAACTGTCCCTTAAATTACATTTTACTGATGTTTCTTCATGTTTACTTCCAGGTCACGTATACTTGTAGGAACACAGATATGTATTCTTCCTAATAGAGCCTACTAGGATGCATGGTGACTATTATTTGTTATATTGGTGATATTAACTTTTACAACGTGGGAAAGGTGATATCTCACATTTGTTCTCATGTGTCCAGTCTAAAATTGCTTCTTTTTTTGGGAGGGAGGGTTGTTCTGTGATTAGTAGCTGGTGGGGAAAATTTTGAATCTGTGTTAATACCATTCCCTTTCATGACTTATTTCATTTCTGCCTAAAACAATTTCTTGGCATTTATGTATATATATACATGTGTATATATGTATATACACACATATACACACACATACACCGAGAAGGCTGCAATCAGGAGGACTGTGATTTGAGGCCAGCCTTGACAAAAAGATTATGAGATCTCATTTCAATTAATAAAAATGGTGTAGGCAGTAGTATGCAATTGTCATCACAATTACATTGGAAGTAAAAGCAGGAAAATATGAGACTCTATTAAAAAAAACTAAAGCAAGAAGTGATGAGGGCATTGCTCAACTAGTAAAATGCTTCCTAGCAAGAGTAAGATCCCGAGTTCAAATTCCAGTATCAACTAAAAGGTCCTGAGGTCAAATCTCAGTATTAAAAAAACAAACTGGACTAGCTTAAATGTGGTCAATTTTTTCAACGGCATTTACTTTAGCAATTACCTTTTTCATCTAGGTTTTCAAACTTATTCACAGAGCAATTTGCAAAGTAGGTTCTTATGATCCTTCTTCAATGTTGAGATATAGACTAGAACCTAATGAATGCTAGGCAAGTATTCCTAATACTGAGGTACCTCCTGATTTCCACAATATTTAAAAATACTCAAGATACAACTCACATACGATAAAATTCAAAATTTAATGTTTTTTTTTTTTTTGTCGGTCATGGGGCTTGAACTCTGGGCTTGGGCACTGTCCCTCAGCAATTCAGCTCAAGGTGAGCGCTCTACCACTTGAGCTACAGCGTCACTTCTGGTTTTCTGGTGGTTTACTGGAGTTAGGAGTCTCACGGTCTTTCCTGCCCTGGCTGGCTTTGAACCGCGATCCTCAGATCTCAGCCTCCTGAGTAGCTAGGATTACAGGCGTGAGCCACCAGCGCCCGGCCAAAATTTAATGTTTTAAAATACCACTATGCCTAGCTACATTTCGATCCAGATTCATTTTAAGTTAATTTTTATGTATGGTGCATGAAGGACCCAGGTTTATTCTTTGCATGCCAATTTCCATTTGTCCTGTATCATTTGTGGAAAGCATTTTCATTTTCTATTGAAGTATCTTAACATTCTTCCTGAAAATCAATTGTCCATAAATATAAGGGTTCATCTCTGAACCGTTCACTTGTATTCCATAGATCTTTATGTACATCTTTTTTTTTTTTTTTGGGTCCAGTCGTAGGGCCTGAACTCTGGGCCTGGGTGCTGTCCCTCAGCTCTTCAGCTCAAGGCTAGCACTCTACCACTTGAGCCACAGCGCCACTACCAGCTTTTTTTGCTTATGTGGTGCTGAGGAATCGAACCCAGGGCCTCATGCATGCAAGGCAAGCACTCTACCACTGAGCCACCTTCCCAGCCCCTTTATTTATTTTTATGTCACAAACACCTTTTCATCTTCACAATGATAGTCATCGTTATCTTAATCTACAATTGCTTATGAATTCTATGACCTCCAACAATAAAACTACTTTTTTTATAAATCGGGTGATATGTGCCTTTCCTTTTGCTTAGTATTAGCTGTTCCCTCTTTCTCTTTCATTCATTCCTCCCATCACCACCCTTGAGTTGCTTAGTTCACTCTCATCAATGTCCAGTGCAGCTGATGGGCCTCTCTGCTGTTTTATTTCACCCACTTTCCACTGATTCTGTGCTCTGCTCATACCTTCCCTCAGATGTATTTCTTCTTCTTTATTGTTTATTGGAAAGAAATACAGGGTAATGTATAATTAGTATTTTCTCAGAACTGGATATTGTACCTAGCTCAAGACTTCCCCCATGCTAAGCAAGCACCCCACTGCTGAGTTACATCCCAGACATACATAGTTTTTGCAAGACAGGTTATTGCTAAATTGCCCAGGCTGGCTTTGAATTTAAAAAACTATTGATCAACTGGGATTACAAGAATGTGATACCACATTTTGCCTTGTGTGTGTGTGCATGCATGCAGAAGATTTAGTGCTACCCTATCTCAAATAGCAAGCCAGGCATTGTGTTTTACATCTATAATCCCAACTATTCAGGAGTAGTGGCAGGTCTGAGGCTACCTTAGACAAATGTTCATGACCGTATCGGAAAAACAAACTAAAGTAAAAGAAAAGGGACATGACACAAGTTTAGAGTGTTTGTCTATAGGTGGGAAACACTGAATTCAAATTCTAATACTCCCCATAGTAATTAAAATATGAAATAAAATTACTGCCTTATTAAGCATAAATATGTGTTTAACAGCAACTGAATTGGAATACTCATTTATTGAAGAAATTTCTTTGAATTATTATGATTTAATATTTGCTGTTGATTCTGGGAGCCAGAGTGGCATTCCTTAGTTGTTACTATAAAGATTTTGATTTATTATGTATAAATTAGAGTTGGGCCTAGTACCAGTAGCTCATACCTGTAATCCTAGCTACTCAGGCGGCTGAGATCTGACCTTCATAGTTCAAAGCCATCCAGAGCAGAAAGTCTGTTAGTCTCTTAGCTTCATTAAACTACGAAAAAAGCCAGATGTGGAGCTATAGCTTAAGTAGTAGAATACTAGCTTTGAGCAAAAGAAGCTTAGGGACAGTGCTCAGGCCCTGAGTTCAAGCCCAGAACTGGCACACACACAAAAAAAGCAAAACAAGTTACAGTTGATTAATAGGAATTTATAATCAGCTTGATCAGTTAAGTATTATGTGATCTTAGGTAAATAATTTTGCCTCTCTCAGCTTGTGTTTTATCATATGAAATATGTAATTAATTTAATCAAACAGCTATTGTGAGAGATTTTGAAAGATTTAATTAGTGTTTATAAAATACTTTGAAATATCAGAATGAAAATATTTCACGCAAATTACTAGTAATTACACTTTTGCCTCATATATATTACAATGCTTACCCAGCAATGCCAGAACACTCATTGTAATATTGTCTCTGTCTCTCTCTCTCTCTCTCTCTCTCTCGTTCTTTCTCTCTGTTTTGAGATAGAAACTCATTCTATAGCCCATCCTGGCTTTGATGTAATTAAGTAGCCAGGCTGACATCATAGTCATGATCCTCCCACCTCAGCCTTCATTGTGAAATCTTTTGGAAAGTCAGAGTCCTCTAGCAATTACATATATGAGCCCCAGGAGTGGCATATACTACTTCAAATATAAATTATTATTACTTCAAGTGTTTGAAATGTTTAGCCCTTCCTATCAGTTTTTATAATAGTGAGTTGATTTTTTGTATGTATTTGCCAGTCCTGGGCTTGAACTCAGTGCCTGGTTGCTATCTCTAAGCTTTGTCCACTCAAGGCTATCATTTTACCACTTGAGCCAGCTCTGCTTCGGATTTTTTTTGGTGATTAATTGGAGATAAGAGTCACATGGAAGCCAGCTGCTGGTGGTTCTCGCCTGTAAACCTAGTTACTCAGGAGGCTGAGAGCTGAGGATCACAGTTCAAACCCAGCCAGGGCAGAAAAGTCCGTGAGACTCTTATCTCCAATAAACCACCAGAAAATGGCAAGTGGTGCTGTCTCTCAAGTGGTAAAGCACTTGCTTTGAGCTGAAGAGCTGAGGGACAGCTCCCAGGCTCAGAGTTCAAGTCCCATGACCAACAACAACAAAAAAAAGTCTCACTTCCCAGGCTCACTTTGAACGACAATCTTTGGATCTCAGCTTCTTGAACAGCTAGGATTATAGGTGTGAGCCACCAGTACCCAGGTGAGTTGACTGTTAAAAATCCCCTGAATCGCCGGGCGCCAGTGGCTCACGCCTGTACAATCCTAGCTACTCAGGAGGTTGAGATCGGAGGATCGCGGTTCAAAGCTAACCCGGACAGGAGAGACTGTGAGACTCCTATCTCCAATAAACCACTAGAAAACCAGAAGTGGTGCTGTAGCTCAAGTGGTAGAGCGCTCGCCTTGAACTGAAGAGCTGAGGGACAGCGCCCAGGCCCAAAGTTCAAGCTCCACAACTGCCAAAAATAAAAAAAATAAAAAAATAAAATAAAAATCCCCTGAATCAATGCTTTCTTTCTCAGTAATTCTTAGAAGCTATAACTATTCATGTCACAATTTTACCCAAAACACTAATGATAACTTCCAATTTTTAATGAGTATTAGTATTTTAATGTAACTGAGTTGTGTCTTGAACTGAACTCTGTGTGTGTGTGTGTGTGTGTGTGTGTGTGTGTGTGTGTGTGTGTGTGTGTGTGTGT
>NW_012267221.1:11579132-11596619 GCF_000151885.1 Dipodomys ordii
GTGTGTGTGTGTGTGTGTGTGTGTGTGTGTGTGTGTGTGTGTGTGTGTGTGTCTTGGGTAGCCAGGTTTATAGTCATGAAACAACAGAAGCCAACTTAATTGAAAAGATTTTATTTGTTTTTTATTTTTATTGTTTTTGGTCCGGTCGTGGGGCCTGAACTCTGGGCCTGGGCGCTGTTCCTCAGCTCTTCACCTCAAGGCTAGCGCTCTACCACTTGAGCCACAGCTTCACTTCCGGCTTTTTTCTTTTTGCTTATGTGGTGCTGAGGAATCGAACCCAGGGCCTCATGCATGTAAGGCAAGCGCTCTACCACTGAGCCACCTTCCCAGCCCTTGAAAAGTTTTTAGCAACCAGAAAGTATTTGTTCCCTCTCTCATATATTAGAGCAATATGCAATGCAACCAAATCCACTTCTTTAAGAAATGAAAAGCAATAAAATAATACTTTCATTCTGTCATAGTGTACTATGTACTTATAGCTTGCAAGGATTGGTGTCTGGTATTTCTAGATATCAGAAGTAGAATGAGGCGACTGAGCAAAGAATACACAATTGGGTTAGACACCCAGTATTCTCAAAAGGGTTCATGACATACAACTGAGGACATCTTAGTTATAGGTTTCCCTTATAAAATCGTGATGCCCTTTAAATAGAGATTTTGGATTAAACAGGAAGTCAATATTCAAGTTGGCCTAACCACATCAACATTACTATTTTTTTTTTTTTTGGTCCGGTCGTGGGGCCTGAACTCTGGGCCTGAGTGCTGTCCCTCAGCTCTTCAGCTCAAGGCTAGCGCTCTACCACTTGAGCCACAGCGCCATTTCCGGCTTTTTTTCTTTTTGCCTATGTGGTGCTGAGGAATCGAACCCAGGGTCTCAGGCATGCAAGGCAAGCGCTCTACCACTGAGCCACCTTCCCAGCCCCTCAACATTACTATTAAAAGAGTAGGGTCAGAAACAGACCCTGAATTGTCAAATTTCATTTTCCATGGGGCATTACAATATGCTTCAGCAAATACATGCTCTGTAATATTTTACCAAAGCACTGTGACTTCCCTGAATATTACTTCTCATTTTCTTCTATCCATTCTGATTCTATCCTCCTTTTGGGTTCAATGAATTTTATTCATTCTAAATTACAAGGTATTTTCTCAACTCTAGATTTCCCAGAGCTTGATTTATCTATATTGTTTACTTGCTATTTACAATACATTGCTTTTAATGTTATCTATTTTAGATGTACACTCATGTTTTGCATAATTACAGGCTTCATGTATAATGGTAGTGTTATTATATTGACTAGAAACATATTCTATAATGTTCATACATTCATAAAATTGCCTACTAATACATTTCTCAGAACTTATCCCCATGGTAAGCCACACATGATTATGTTGGTCTTAGTTGCTTTTGTAAACTGTAGCACTCAATGGTCCTAGGGGTTTTACTCATTTAACAATATAAAACTCTATTGGTAGAAATAGACATCAGAATGCTCTTACAAATTTTTAAATCATTAAGGATGTCAAGTGACAAAAATGTGATTGGTTTCAAATTGTTTTCTTGAAATATATGATTGAAAAATATAACCTTGTCAATATTCTCTCCCATTAATCAACTTATCCTAAATTTTTTTCAATGAAACTGTATACATCGTTACAATTATGGAACCAAATGAGAAAATAAGGATATAGGCATAAAGCTTTCAAGTTCTCTCTCAGTAAGTCCTAAGAATAAAAATTTATTTTATAAATTTATCTGAAGTCATACACCTTAAGTAATCCTAGACACTTTCCTTTTAGCTAAATGGTTTTCTAAAAAGCTTTGAGAAGAACCAAGGCATAGCTCAATGGTCTAGTCCTTGACTAACACCTACAATGCCCTGGATTACATTCTGAGCATAGTAAGAAAAGGGGGAAGGAGGCTTTAAGAACTACAGGTGTGGCTCAAGTAAGCCCAAGTCCTTGAGTTCAAACCTTAGCACAAACAGAAAGCTAAAAAAATAAAAAAGTAAAAATAAGAGCAATTAGTGGTAAATTCCCAAAAACTTAATTTATGAGAATGGTTATCTTTAGGACATTTATATTATCAATGAATATATTCAACTTAATCACTTAAAAATGACTTATTCAAAATAGGTATAAACACACATATGTACATTTTAAGTGCCATTTTCTTCCTTAATTTTTTTGGGGGGGGTCCGGTCATGGAGCCTGAACTCTGGGCCTGGGCGCTGTCCCTTGGCTCCTCAGATCAAGGCTAGCGCTCTACCACTTGAACCAGAGCACCACTTCCGGTTTTTTTCTTTTTGCTTATGTGGTGCTGAGGAATCGAACCCAGGGCCTCATGCATACAAGGCAAGCACTCTACCACTGAGCCACCTTCTCAGCCCTCTTCCTTAATTTTAAACTATATGAAATATTATACTTCAATAAGTTGGTATTAAAGTATTCAGCATAGAAAATAATTGCCCTACTGGGAGCTGGTGACTCACACCTATAATCCTAGATACTCAGGAGGCTGAGATCTGAGCATCATGGTTTGAAGCCAGCCTCGGCAGCCTCAGCAGGAAAGTTTGTGAGACTCTTATCTCCAATTAACAACAGAAAGCCAGGAGTGGAGCTGTGGCTCAAAGTGGCAGAGCATTGGTCTTGGGCAAAAAAGCTCCGAGACAGCACCTAAGCCCTGAGTCCAAGTCCCATGACCAACAACAACAAAAAAAGAATTGCCTCATCCTTGTTTTACTTCCCATTAAACACAACCAAATATTTATAGACAGCAATTTCTAAGACAAACATTCTTTATCTAAATAAAATTTTATAATTCAAAGACATACTTGCTTACTACTATTTCATTTGTGCTGCTAAGAAAATACCACAGACTGATTAATTTAGAAATACTAACCACAGGGCTGGGAAGGTGGCTCAGTGGTAGAGCGCTTGCCTTGCATGCTCAAGGCCCTGGGTTCGATTCCTCAGTACCACATAAGCAAAAAGAAAAAAGCCAGAAGTGGCGCTGTGGCTCAAGTGGTAGAGCACTAGCTTTGAGCTGAAGAGCTGAGGGACAGTGCCCAGGCCCAGAGTTCAGGCCCCACAACTGGACCCAAAAAGAGAAAAGAAAAGAAAAGAAATACTAATCATAGTTTTGTAATCAGGGAAGTCCAAGATTTAGCTGCTGGCAAGTTAGATTGTTTCCTGTTTCTAAGATGGTGCCTTGCTGTTGTATCTTTCAGAAAAGATCAATATTGAGTCTTCTGATATGACAAATCTGAAGAAAGGTGAAGCCACTGCTTAACACCTTTTTTGTTATTGTTACTGTTTTGCAATAGGGTGTTACTAGTAGCTCAAGCTGTTCTTGAAATCTTTATCCTTCTGGTTTCTTCCAGTACTGAGATTACAGGTGTGCATAACCACTAGTATCATTCAAGTCCTTTTATCAGAGACTTGATTTCATCTATGACAAGGGGGACTCCGCTCCCATGACCTTAATTACCACCTAAAAACTCATTTCTTTATTATTTTTTCTTTTTGCTGGTACTGGGGCTTGAACTCAGGGTCTTGTGCTCTTGGCCTCCTTTTTCTTTCTTTCTTTTTTGTCAGTGGTGGGGCTTGAACTCTGGGCCTGGGTGCTGTCCCTCAGCTCTTCAACTCAAGGCTAGCACTCTACCACTTGAGCCACAGTGCCACTTCCAGTGTCTAGGGGTTATTGGAGATAAAGTCCAATCTGGCTTTGAGCCACAATCCTCAGACCTCAGCCTCTTGAGTAGCTAGGATGACAGGCATGAGCCACTGGCACCCAGCTCTCTTAGCTTTCTTATTCATAGGTAGCACTCTACTATTTGAGCTATGACTCCAGTCCAGAATTTTGCTGGCTAAGCAGAAATAGAAGCTTATGGCCTTTACTACCAGGGCTGGCTTTGAACCTGGATCCGCCAGTCTCAGCCTCCTAAGTGGCTAGGATTACAGGTAAGCCACTGACTCCTGGCAAGCACATGAATTTGGGGTTACATTTATACTATAAAACTTCCCTAATAGCTGCCTTGCAATTTGTAAAAAATTGTAAGAGTAAATTGTAAATGCTGCTTAACAGAATCTTTTTAAATTAACAGACAAAAATGCATAATTTGTCTTACAAAGTATTGTAATTTAGGTTTTCTTAGAGAAAGATGGTCAAGCAAAATATTAAATTTCTAGTTTATTAAAAAAGCTATTAGCATACAGTAATTCTGCAAAGGGGTTTGTTATTTCTATAGATATATGTATAATGTACTGTTAGCATACTCTCCCTATTATTGTCAATTTAATATTCATAAAATAGTATTTTATGTAAGTTTATGCATGAGTTTACATGATATTTATAGTGTATATAATGTGCTTGTTCCAATTCACCCTTGTCACTCTTTCTAACTCCTCCCCATTCCTGCTGGTTCCCTCTCCCAAATGGCTCCCCTTTATGTTCATGTATCTATTCCACATATACATATCTTCCTGGGTCTGGCTTATTTCATTTAACGTCATGATCTCCAGTCCCATATATTTTGCTGCAGATAAAATGTCTGTTCTTGTTTACAGATGAAGAATCCCCCACTGTGTATAAATACATCTACTTTACCTACTTATCTATTGATGGGCACCTACGCTGCTGCCGTAGTGCTGCTGCCACAGTGACGCTGAATACTGTTGCAACAAATATGGGCATGGAGGTACCTCTAGCGTATGCTCACTTACATTCTGGGTATATATCTAGGAGCAGTACCACAGGATCATGTCATAGTTCTACTATTTTTATTTTTCAAAGAATCTGTATCCATCAATAGTATATATGAGTCCTTTCTCCCTTCTTACAAGCATTCTCACTGGCACTTGTTTCTTTCCTTGATGACAGCCACCAATGACAGGTGAAAGAGAATCTCCCACTCAAGTACTAAAGGCTTGTTCAACCTTGCTTAGCTTCTGTGATCAGATAAGATCAAGTGTATTCAAGCATTAGCAAAACTTAATTTTGATGTGCTAAATAGAACCATGGTTGGCTTCTAATAAAAACTAAAGAATACAATTTTTTATTTTGCAGTCTTGATGATCACACCCAAGGATTCATACATTAGGCAAGTATTCTACTTATTGAGCTACACTGTTATTCTTTTTTTTTTCTTTTTTGCCAGTCTTGAGGCTTGAACTCAGGGCCTAGGCACTGTCCCTGAGCTGCTTTTGCTCAAAGCTAGCACTCTACCACTTGAACCACAACACCACTTCTGACTTTTTGTGTTTATGTGGTACTGGGGAGTTGAACCCAGGGCTTCATGCATGCTAGGCAAGCACTCTACCACTCTACCAGTAAGCCACATTCCCAGCCCGAGTTATATCCTTATTCTTAAATCTACTTTTTTTTTCTTATTTTTTTTTCCTTAAATTTACTTCTAACCAATGATACATGCAAAGATTTTAAGTGTTCTATCTATAAACCTAAGCTATAATTGATATAAGAGTCAAGAGCGCCGGGCGCTTGTGGCTCACCCCTGTAATCCTAGCTACTCAGGAGGCTGAGATCTGAGGATTGCGGTTCAAAGCCAGCCCGGGCAGGAGAGACCGTGAGACTCCTATCTCCAATAAACCACCAGAAAACCGGAAGTGGCGCTGTAGCTCAAGTGGTAGAGCGCTTGCCTTGAGCTGAAGAGCTGAGGGACAGCGCCCAGGCCCAGAGTTCAAGCCCCACAACCAACAAAAAAAAAAGAGTCAAGAGCCCCCAAGAGGCTCAGTGGTAGAGCGCTTGCCTCGCGTGCATGAGGCCATGGGTTCGATTCCTTAGCACTACATAAATGGAAAAAGCTGGAAGTGACGCTGGGACCCAAGTGGTAGAGCACTAGCCTTGAACTGAAAAGTTGAGGGACAGTGCGCAGGCCCAGAGTTCAGGCCCCACAACTGACAAAAAAAAAGAGGATCAAGAAAATGTGGTATACACAATAGAATTGTATGCCTCCATCAGAAAGAATGACATTGCCCCATTTGTTAGGAAATGGAAAGACTTGGAAAAAATTATATTAAGTGAAGTAGGCCAGGCCCAAAGAAACACTGGTCCCGTGGTTTCCCTTATTTGCAATAACTGGTATATGTCTGAGTCAAGCAGAAAAGGTCAGATAAGTTGATGTTAGGGAAATGAACCCTAAGATATGTATTCAACTGTTTTTTTCTTTCATGCAATTGTTTCTAACACATTTATAAGATTATTTCTTTGTTGCTTTGTATGTCCCTCTCCCATGGTATAACCTCTGTTTTCACTGTATTTGATGTCAGTATAATTTGTGGAGGGGAAGGGAAAAAACAAATCATTTAAATAGGGATACAGGTGGACCCATTGCAACAATGAGAAGTACAAGTTGTCCTGTCGAAAACGAACTTTACAACTTTGGTGGGGGAGGGGGAGGAGGATTGGGTGGAGGGTTGCGGGGAGGATGGAAAGGGATTCGAAGGGGAAACAAAGGAGGAGGCTACAATGACTGATAAGAAATGTACTCATTGTCTTGCCCATGTGATTATAAACCCTCTGTACAGTATTTCCACAATAAAAAAAAAGAGCCACCAAGATAAAAGACGATGAAAAATAAAATGTATATATTTTTTCAATGTAATATTTAAAACAGTACATTGATTTATAGACAGAGAATCTAGTTATAATTTACTTTTTCTGTTCTAATTTCTACACATAATAACGAGAGCAACATTCACCTAATTTAAAATTTATTTATTTATTTATTTTTACCAATCCTGGGGCTTATGAACTCAGGGCCTGGGCATTGTCCCTGAACTTCTTTTACTCAAGGCTAGCGGTCTACCACTTCTGGCTTTTTCTGTGTATGTGGCACTGAGGAATCAAACCCAGGACTGCATGCATGGCAGGCAAGCTCTCTACCACTGAGCCCAGTACAATGTTTTTTTTTTGAGAGACCTTACACGGACACATTCATTATCTCCTATGCTTCCCATCTGGTTTTAAACTTCCGCATCACCCTGTGAATGTCTGAGAGTTCAGGCACTCAACCAGATGTACAGCTTGGTCTCATTCTAAAGGTCTGGCAATCTGTATAATGTTTGTTTTAACAAATAAAAGTAACTTGCTTTTTACTTACTTGTATGAATTAATGTGCTAGAAAATTCAAATGCTAAAAAATGCTAAGGGAGAAAAGGAAAATATTATCTTCTAGTACTTAAAAATTTACCTTGTTGTTCTTCTTTAGGTGCTGCTGGGGACCAAATTCTAGTCAGCCAGTGACCTACAATCCCCACTGTACAATGCATTTTTTAATAGTTGTATCAGGGCTAGGCATGTTGGTACACACCTGTAACCCAGTTATGTGGTAGGCACAGTGTGCAGTCTGAGGCTGGGCCAGGCAAAAATGTAAGACCCTCTCTAAATGTAAGACGCTGCTTAACTAAAAGCTAAAGCTAAAAAGAAACAAGTGTGGCTCAAGTGGTAAAATGCTTCCCTGCAGGTACAAAGCCCTGAGTTTTCAAATTCCAGTATACCTAAAAAGGTTTTATTTGTATTTTAAAAAATTCTCCTTTATACTTTATTCTGTGTGTATGTGCATGTGTCTGTCACTTGACCACTTGAGCCAACCTCCAACTGATATAGCCTTCTCACCATCTACCAGGATTGAATTCATTCCTTCCAGCTCTCTCCCTCAGGTTACTTGCTGGGCTAGCAATCTACCATATTAGCCATGGCTCTAGTCTCAAAACTACTTTCTTTCTTCATCTACTTCATAGTAATAATTTTTTATACTTTTTTCTACTACATTTCCACTGGTAAATTAAGAATACTGAAAATATCATCTGTGCTTATGCTAATTTTGCTCTAAAGAAAGATGCAATTCCATATTTGGTACTGCTAACAAGAAAACAAGTCTTCTAAATAAGTGATCAAATCTCCTGTTTAATGTCTGAGAGTTGCTTTCTCCCACTTTGATTGATTTAGAAGCAAAGTGTTTTTAGTATTTTTAGTAAGAAAATAAGAATCTTGGTTGGGCTCTGGTGGCTCACGCCTGTAATCCTAGCTACTCAGGAGGCTGAGATCTGAGGATTGTGGTTCAAAGCCAGCCCGGGCAGGAGAGACCGTGAGACTCCTATCTCCAATAAACCATCAGAAAACCGGAAGTGGCGCTGTAGCTCAAGTGGTAGAGCGCTCGCCTTGAGCTGAAGAGCTCCCAGGCCCAGAGTTCAAGCCCCACGGCCGACCAAAAAAAAGAAAATAAAAATCTTTTCTAAGTAACTTTCTTCTAAACACAGATAAAATTAAACACTATCAGGGTTTCTGGACATTATCAGTAATTTTTGTTATTTGTTTTTATTTTTTGGCTGTCCAAGGGTTTGTATCTTGGTCCTTGTACTTGCTAAGAAGTCTTTCTACCATTTCAACCATATACCCGGCACTTTTTGCTTTATATTTCAGATAGGTGTTTTTGTCCAAGGGCTAGTCTTGGAGGGTGACCCTCCTACCAATATCTCCTGAATGGGTGGGATTTCAGGCGCTTATCACCACTCCAATTATTGGCCTGGCCTCCAATCATGATCCTAATCTCCACCTTTCAAGTAGCAGGTATTTCAGGCATATATTACCATATCCCAAGAAATATTATTAAAACTTAATTTGAAATGTTATCCAATTAATAATAATTAATTATTTCTGTACCTGTGCTAGGGCTTGAACTAGGGCCCAAGTACCATTCCCAGAGCTGTTTTGCTCAAGGGTAGAACTCTACCACTTGAGTCACAGCTCCACTTCCAGCTTTGTAGTAGTTCACTGAAGATAAAAGTCTCACAGACTTTTCTGCAGGGCTTGCATTGAACTGCATTGAACTTCCTGAATAGTGAAGATTACAGGTGTGAGCCACTGGCGCCTGGCTTCAATTAATTTTTTTAATGGTATAACTTGTTGGGGGTACTAGAGATTAAATCCATGGCCTTAGGCAAGCTTTAGGCATATGTTCTGTCTCTGAACTATATTGTTAGTCCAAAGGCTACATAATTATTTTATTTATAAAACCAAGTCTTAAAAACCTGATAAACAATTTTACAAAAATAAACTATATTTTAGAACTAGTCACAATTTGTACTACTCTCAGTAATAACAGAAGTGATATACCAGGAAATTATGTGGTCATTAACCTGAGAAAGTAAAGCCTAATACAAAGCAGTCACATCAGTATTTACAAAGACATTAAGAAGTATAAGGGGGCCCGGCTTCCATGGCTCACACCTATAATCCTAGCTACTCAGGAGGCTGAGATCTGAAGATCTCAGTTCAAAGCCAGCCCAGGCAGGAAACTCCATGGAACTCTTACCTCCAACTAACCATCATAAAACCAGAAGTAGTACTGTGGCTCAAGTGGTAGAATACTCTTCTTGGGCTGAAGAGCTCAGGGACAAGGCCCAGGCCAAGTTCAAGCTCACGACTACCACCACCACCACCACCACCAACAACAACAACAACAAAAACAGAAAAACAAACAAACAAACAAAAAACCAGAAGTATAAGGGGAAATCAGTTATTCATCAAAATTGTTTTTAATAAACAGGATTCTAATGCCCAAACACATGTTCAAAAGGTATGTAACTAGCGGGGCGCCAGTGGCTCACACCTGTAATCCTAGCTACTCAGGATCACGGTTCAAAGCAAGCCCAGGCAGGAACATCTGTGAGACTCTTGCCTCCAATTAACGACCAGAAAATTGGAAGTGGTGCTGTGGCTCAAGTGGTAGAGCACTAGCTTTGAGCTGAAGAGCTGAGGGACAGCGCCCAGGCCCAGAGTTCAAGCCCCACAACCAACAAAAAAAAAGTATGTAACTAAGAAGTATGGGAGCATACTGAAAGGATACAGAAGCAACAAAGGAGCTAGGACTGTCTTCTCAATCAGATAATGGAAATTCTTGGAAAAGTTATTGAAATGTGAATAAATACAAATGCAGAGTAATTACTAGTATGGGTAAAAGTAATTAACCAATTTCATCACTGTACTGTGGTTATGTAAGATGCTAACATTGTATATCTTATGATGAAGTTGGATAAAGGGCAAAGAGATTTTCATATACTATTTGTGCAACTAAGCCTAAAATCATTGTGAAATAGAAAACAGCATGAAATTGCATGTATAATTAATGTACTAAATTGTATTAATTGTATAAATGTTGGATTTTAATTTTAAAATGTACATAATACCTCAGTAAATTCAAAATAGTGAAATTTTCCCAACATATCTTTTTAGAAATTAATATAAAATCAATCCTATGAAGCAAAAAGGTACTGAATTAATACTCTCTAAAAACTGAATTTAAAAATCTATATTTGTGTGTGTGTCTGTGTGTGCCTGTGTGTGTGCTGTTACTCATGGCCTGTCTCTACGCTTTTTTGCTCAAGGGTAGTACTCTAGCTCTTGGATCATACTTCTGACTTTTTGCTGGTTAACTGGAATAAGAATCTCACAGACTTCTCTCCCAAGCTAGCTTTAAAGTGCAATCCTTGGAATTCAAGCTTTTGAGTAACTAGGATTACAGGTGTGAGCCACCAGTACCTGGCTTGAAATACAGTTCTTTTTTTTTCTTTTTTGTCCGGTCATAGGGCCTGAACTCTGGGCCTGAGCGCTGTCCCTCAGCTCTTCAGCTCAAGGCTAGCGCTCTACCACTTGAGCCACAGCACCACTTCCGGCTTTTTTTCTTTTTGCTTATGTGGTGCTGAGGAATTGAACCCAGGGCCTCATGCATGCAAGGCAAGCGCTCTACCACTGAGTCACCTTCCCAGCCCCGAAATACAGTTCTTAAAAGTACAGAGTTTTCAACCATATAGCAATAACCACTATAAATGTTTATGGCTATAGAAAAGTCAAGAACTATAAGCATTAAATGTAAGCTAAGTACTTAAAATACATCACCATTCCCATAGCATAATAATATAGTAGAAAAGAAAGTGTGATTTCTTCTACGTTGTCCATGTTAAAATGGCCAGCCATCTTGCTGTCAAGGTGAAAACTATTTTTTTGTTGCTGTTGTTAGTCGTGGGGCTTGAACTCTGGGCCTGGGCAATGTCCCTCAGCACTTCAGCTCAAGGCTAGCACTCTATCACTTGAGCCACAGTGCCACTTCCAGTTTTCTATTTGTTTATTGAAGATAAGAGTCTCATGGAGTTTCCTATCTGGGCTGGCTTTGAACCGAGATCCTCAGATCTCAGCCTCCTGAGTAGCTAGGATTACAGGCTTGAGCCACCGATGCCCGGCTGGCAGAAATTTTTAAAGCTAAAATCTGAAGTCCAGAAGTTATAAAAGCCATCACAGTAAACTTTAGTATAAACTTACCTACATCAAAAGATACTAAGTGTGAAATCAGCAGAGGTGAGAAAACATTGAAAATGTGCAAGATTGTAATCTACTATGAGGTAAAAATTACATATAAATAACCAATTATATGTACATATTCAGAAAAGCTGTTCTATTGAGTAAAGAGAGTGAAGTGAAAAGTGAAAAGTGTGTGTGTGTGGGGGGGGGGGGTGTGTTTTGCTGGATTTTAACCAAGGATTTGCATGTACTATGTTAAATCCTTCTAATCACTTATCTATATTACCAGCTCTTAAAATACATGTTTAAATTTTATCCAGTTTAATGAAATAAATGATAAAAAGTATCTTCACTTACATATATTTTGATATACATACATATATGTATATATATATTTTATATATATATATATAAAGCACATATGTACTTCTTTTATAATTGTGGGACTAGTAGAGAAAAGGTGAAGAGACTCACAGTAGTTTGTCAATGTAAATTGCAAAGGATATTTGTCAAGCAGTAGAAGCCAGAGATGTGTCAAATTTAAAAGGGAGCTGGGTATTGGTAGCTCCCGTCTGCAATCTCTAGCTAGTCAGAATACTGACATCTGAGGATTAGGTTCAAAGTCAGCCTGGGCAGACAAATCCAAAAGATTCTTAACTCCAATTAACCAGCAAAAAGCTGAAATAGAGGTATAGTTCAAGTGGCCAGCCTTAAGCAACAAAGCTAAACAAGAACAAAGTCCTGAGTTCTCAAGGCCAGTACTAGCACAGGAAAAAATAAAATTAAAAAATAAACATAGGCTCAGCATCATTGGCTTATGTCTGAAATCTAGACTAATAAAGAGGCTAGGATCTGAGGATTACAGTTCAAAGTCAGCTGGGGCAGGAAAGTCCAGGAGACTCTTACCTCCAAAAAAACAACAAAAAAGAACTGCAAGTAGAGCTATGATTGATGTGATAGAGCACTAGCCTTGAGCACAAAAGCTCAGGAATAGCACCCAGGCCCAGAGTTCAAGCCCCAGGATCAGCCACATAAACAAACACACACACACACACACACACACACACACACACACACACACACACTCTCTCTCTCTCTCTCTCTCTCTCTCTCTCTCTCTAACAAATAGGCAGGATGCTGGTGGATTACACCTGTAATCTTAGCTACTCAGGAGTCTGAGATCTAAGGGTCATGGTTCCAAGCCAGCCCAGGAAGGAAAGTCTATGAGACTCTGATCTCCAATAAACTACTCAGAAAAAAACAGAAATGGTGCTGTGGCTCAAGTGAGAGAGTATTGGTCTTGAGGAGAAGAAGCTTAGGGACTGGATCCAAGCCTTGAGTCAAGCTCCAGGACTTCCACAAAAAAATAAAAATTAAAATAAATTTTTTAAAAAGTAAAGGAAAAAAGAAAAAGACTATACTAAAATATATAGGCTGAGCCAGGTGCCAGTGGCTCATGCCTGTAATGCTAGCTACTCAGGAGGCTGAGATCTGAGGATCGCAGTTCAAAGTCAATGAGACTCTAATCTCCAATCAACCACCAGGAAACCAGAAGTGACACTGCGGCTCAAGTGACACAACATTAGCCTTGAGCTAAAGAGCTCAGGGACAGCACTCAGGCCCAGAGTTCAAGCCCCACAACCAAATAAAAAAAATACCTAGGATGCATGATATCACATGCCAAACTTAAAAAAATTCTATGCCTTACTTGGTGCTGTGGCTCATGCTTGTAATCCTAGCTACTGAGTAGACTAAGATCTGAGGATTACTGTTTGAAGCCAACACGGTCAGGAAAGACAATGAGATTCTCTTCAATTAAGCACCAAATAAGATGGAAGTGGAGCTGTGGCTCAACAGCTAGTGTACTTGTGTGCATTCATCTGTGTGTGTGCGTGTGAATGTGTGTGTCTATTTTATTAGAGGAATACTGGTCAGTTCAACCTCATTTTATGACTTCAGAGGTCAGCAAATATTTTATTAAAAAAACAAGATATCGAGTATTTTAGTATTTCTGGGTTATAACGTCTTTGTCACAAGTATTTAATCCTGTTGAAGAAAATTTTCTAATTCTCTTAGGGGCAAAGTAGTGATAAATAAGTGATGGTTAATTTTATACGTCCAACTTGACAAAGCTATATAGTACCCAGTTATTCAAATATCAAGTCTAATCTAGGTTTTGCTGTGAAAGTATTTTATAGTTGTGGTTAATATGTATAATCTGTTATTTATTAGTAAAGAAGATTACTCTCATCCAATCATCTTCTGGAACAAAAACAAAATTGTTTCTCAAGACTGTAGCATCAACTGCTGTGTAGGTTTTGAGCATGTCAGGCCACTCTACAAATTTCAAACTTGCCAACTGTCATAACTTCATTAGCCATACATAAACTAGTGGGCACAACTGTATTCCAATAAAGCATTTACAATACAGGTGCTAAGTAAAAGTAGGCTTGAATTTTTTTTACCCTCTAGTTTTACGTACATAACTCAGCTTTTTGTTTGTTTGTTTTTGTTGGTCATAGGGCTTGAACTCTGGGCTTAGACCCTGTCCTTGAGCTCTTCAGCTCAAGGCAAGCACTCTACCTCTTGAGACACAGCGCCACTAACAGTTTTCTAGTGGTTTATTGGAGATAAGAGTCTCACAGATTTTCCTGCCTGGGCTGGCTTTGAACAGAGATCCTCAGATTTCAGCCTACTGAGTAGCTAGGATTACAGGAGTGAGCCACCGGCGCCCGGCCCATAACTCAGCTTTTATTAAGCACTTTCTATGCTTTAAGTGGTATTACAGACACATATGATATGGGAATTGTACCTTATAAATTGGTAATTGTTCCTATTTAGGCAAGATATTCTGGAGCAACTATGAGCAGAAATGATCTTCCCAGTAAGTCTGAGAGATATATAGAGTGAAGCTTAAGTTTAAGAGATGTTTCTCTGGAGGGTTTGAAGACGGTATACTTTTTATGTGTGTTTTGTATCTATTTAACTATTGCCTTTGTAGATTGACAGCTTTTGCTGTTAATCTAGCACACACAAAAAAACCTGACTAACAGAATGTTTTGGATGTTCATTTATTAAATACAATACTTTTCATTTAAGGAAAAAAACTTACAAAAGTACTAAATAAAGGGTTTATAGTTTTGGGTAAGAAAGGAATTCCTTTCATTGAAGATGTAAAACATAGGAATTTTGTGTCATATATTTCTTAGAAATAGTGACCCTTAATCTATAGATTGTAATTTACATATTGATTTAAATAGGAGTTGGAGGCACAGCTTAGTTGTTAAAAGTGCCAGCCAATGAGCAAAAGATCAGATACTGAGTTCCAGTCCCGGTCTTTTACCAAAAAAAAAAAAAAATTAAATAGAAAATTAAATAGTACATTGTCAAATTAGTTGATGCCACTGGGTTCCCTTCTCTAGCCTAGGGATTAATAAAAAATTGCTATCTTTTGTTTTCAATTTAATTCATTATAAGTACGTAGACCTGTTTCTCAAAAGATTAGGACATAATCTACAATTGAAAAGTATATGATATGTCAAAAGCTAATATAACACTATCTTTTCAAAATTAAAGAGTATAGGCCAGGCACCAGTGACTGACCCTTGTAATCCTAGTTATACAGGGAGCTGAGGGGGGTATTACGGTTGGAAGCTAGAAAAATCTTCAAAACTCCATCTCCAAAAATAACAACAAAAAGCCAGGCTGAGGTGTGCCTGAAGTGGTAGAACACCTACTGTGAGCAGGAAAGCTGAGAAAGTCTAGGTCCAAGGACCAGCAACAAAAGAGGAAAAAGTAAAGAGAATGTCTATACAATTGCCTTTGGAATACAAGTGTCGTAGTTTATGTTGTATAATGATTAAAAGAATAAGTTTGAAATTCAATATCTATAAGAGAATTCTAATCGATCTGGGAGACTAAAAAAAAAGGCAGTAAAAGGTTATATGCCTATAACTGACAAATCTGTAAAATAGAAGAAGGAAATTAGTATCTGTCAGTAGGTCCTAATTTAAGAAGTTGAAAATAGAAGCTAATGTGAGTGATGGTGAACTGGCAGGTGGTAAACAAAGATATTTAGATACAGAAGGAGTGCCATAGTTACCATAAAGGATCAAAAGTGTATCAAAGAAAGGGCAAGTGGAAGAAGGCTAGGAAAGTTTAGAGGGTTTAGAACAGCTCTGATACTTGCTTGTCATTTTTCATAAACTTCAGTTCAAAAAACATGGACCTACATGTGTTCAACATAGCAAACTTTCTGTAATTAGTTGTGGATAATGGTAACTACCTTGAAACTCTCAACACAGAATTCTGTCTCTGTCTCTGTATCTGTGTTTCTGTCTCACTCACCCACACATACACATACTTAGCCATTCACAAAATAATAAAATCTGTGCTATCAGTACTCTTTAACTTATTTACTAACATCAATAGAAAAATAAAACTAGAATGTGGAGAGCCTATTTCAATAGAATGATGCTCATGTCACACTTACCTGTAATAATATCCTCAGTGCTGGGAGGAGATGAAGCCATAATCTGCCAAAATCTCCACCATCCTTGCCCAATTTGGGGATTCTGTAGAGAAGTTCTCACTACAGGATTTGAATGCCATAGTTCAGAAAAATGGTGCAGTCATTCCTCTTAGCGCAGAGTAAGTTTGAAAAGGTGTTTAAGGGACCTATGTAATAGTAAGTCCCAGAAAGACAATATTAGTGGTGATTTGAAGACAGAATATAATAAGTTACAGAATGTATGTTCTAAGGAAATGATGCATTATCTCTCTGAATCCTTTCAAATAAAGTATTGTTATTAACCCCAATTTACAGAACGCCTAGACTTAGCAAGGTTCAAGAACTGCTCAAGATAAAGATAGTAGGAGGCAGGTCTAGAATCTGACTTCATGCACTGATTCCTCAAGGTGTGTATATACATACATACATACATACATACAATAAAAACACTGTGGTATAGGGCCATCAAACAAGATAAAAAGTTACTTGACTTTAAAGGATAAATTTTCTCAAAAGTAATCTGTGTACATTTTACTCCCAACAATGTTCTTTTCAATACCCTAAAAGCTAGACTTTGCATTTGTAGGTCGGCTTTATTGTTTATGTTTGTGTATGTGTGTGTGCTGGGGCACTGTCCCTGGGCTTCTTTTGCTCAAGATTAGTGCTCCACACTTATTACTTGAGTTACAGTGCCACTCCAGCTTTTATGAGTAGATCAGAGTCTTATGGACTTTCCTGGCCCAGCTAGCTTGCAACTGTGATCCTCAGATGTCAGCCTCCTGAGTAGGATTACAGGCATAAGCCACCAGTGCCTGGCTATAGGTCAACTTTAAATGCTCAAACTTTCAAGTCTTTAAAATTCATAGTAGTTAAAAATTTATCAGAATGGAGCATGAAGAAGCTGTTAGTCTTCAGAACAATAAAAATGGGGATGACAGTGATTGATATTTCATTCCCTTCAGAGGAAATGACAAATACATATATAAAGAACCACATTTCATTTGCCTGATTTGGATCTAATGGATTGCTTTTAATGACGACACAAAATAGGTCACTTGGAAAAAAAAAAGTGCATTCCATAGACTTCCAAGTTCAATAACTGATCTTCAGAGTTAAACTACTTCAATTTAACGCAAGGTATTTAAATCCTACACATCGCTCTCTCTCTTCCTGATCTGTGGCTTAGTCCTTTATTCGCACTCATTTACATGTGACAGTTGTGAAAAGTTTCGTCTGATATTTACTAGACCATTTAACATATAATTTCCCTCACTTTCTCAATATGTGCATTTTACAGCAATACTTGTTAAACTACCAAAGGTAAAGATATACATATATATTATATATATTATATATGTATATCTCCTAGCTCCTAAACTTATTTACTCCCGGATGGGGGGTGCATTGCTACAGAGGAGGTCAAAGCAAACCCTGAAGGGGAGGGTCGGCCATCAAATCGAACAGGGAAGACAGGTCGCAGGAGGCAGTGCCAGACCCAATTCAATACACCTTCACTGCGCCACTTGCTAAGCGCCCCCCCCCCAAAAAAAAACAAAACCACCACCAAAACCCTCGGAAAACACATCCAGGCGGTGTCACCACCAGCGGGCCCGAAGCGTGCCCCCGGGGACCGGAGCCTGCGGGCAGGCCCGCGTCCGGA
>NW_012267221.1:11596784-11674561 GCF_000151885.1 Dipodomys ordii
GCTTACCGGGGCCGCTTCCCCCCCGAGGCAGTCCTTCAACGGTTGCCGAAGTCAGAGCACCACCCCGCGGCGGGGCACGTCGAGCCAAGCCGGCAGCTCTGGGAGCCCCGCAGCGCCGCCACTCTCGCGAGAAGCCAGCAGGTCCGAGAAGTGGGTGGGGAAGGGAGAGGAAGGGAGGGGCACTTAACGGTGGCTGCTGGTTCTGCGCCGGATCCGGCACAGGGGCGGCCGCCATTGTGCTTTGCTGAAGACGACTGTGCTTTCGGTCCTGAGGCCCAGAATCGGAAGAGGAGGACGGCGGTGTGCCTGCAGCGAAGGGGGGGACGCGCCCTGCTCGGTGCCCGCCAGGGTAATGAGTGCCGGCGGGAGCCCGGGGCGCTGGTTCAGGACCAGGCCGCGGGTGGGGGAGGGGAGCACGGGGCGCAGGCCCCGGCCCCGGGGCGGGGGCCGCCGCCGGGGTCTGCGTGTGGACCGGGGCCGGGGCGAGGGCCGTGCTCGCCCGGGTGTGGTGGCAGAGTCGGGTGGGCGATCGCCGGGACGCACTGGGCAGAGGTCCGGGGGCCGGGTGCTGGCCGCCTCGCTGCTGCCCGGCCCGTGTCCGGCGGCCGAGTTTGTGACGGGTGAAGGCAACAGATTGTGCGTCTTGCTAATGGATGCGTGTGGGCGAGGGGAGAGGGGCTGGGACCCCACTTGGCCCGGCGCGGCCTGCCCCGGGGGCTGCTGCCCTAGGATCCCCCCACCCCACCCCGAGCCTTGCGAGTCTTGGGGGTGTCGTGAGTGAGGTATTGCGTGTGGGAGGGGAGACTCGGGGCTTGGGGAGAGCTCGGCCCGGGACTGGAGTCACTTTGTCACTCGGGTGAAGATCTCACTTTGCTGGCTCTAATGTCCAAATATCGCGACACTTGTATGGTGGTGGTGGTGGTGGTGGTGACGACTCTGTAGCCTTCGAATTTAAAATAGGTGCTGCTTCACAGCAAAAGAGGACCTGTTGGCTTCCGAAGTTAAAAACAAGACAGGGAAGGTGCGAGTAGTTCAGTCCGCACTTGTTGGGAGGAAACTGCGTAGTGAAGAATGAATGTGTACAAACACATCTAAATTCCCTAATTAATACTCCCCCCCCACACACACACACAAGTAGATACTAGTAGGCGGGGAAAATCTCTGTGTGAGTAATACATCGTCACGACTGGTCACTGTCTGGTGATGTGCCCAGTAACGCTGAATTTAGTAACCCTACATCCCCGCACAGGAGCGCTTGTAGGATTTTTGGTTTGTTTGTTTGTTTTTTAAACGAAACTCTTTATTTTTTCATGGCTTTAAATGTCTTCCTCCTATCTACCCATTTCTGTCCAGAACTAAGAGGCAAATAAGCACTCGAAATAATTATTTATTTGAAAAATCCAACTATTACTGTTAAGAAGAGAGATACTATTTTCATGAGGTAACAAGACATTTCTTTCCAGAAATGGGGTCAGTAGCTTCTCCAGCGTTTCGGGGAAACAGCAGCAGTGCTATTGCAGTGCTGAGGCAGAGCAGGAGTCAGAATTTTGCCCTGATTATTTGACCTCTTCAGATTTCCTTGGGTCCATAGTTGATTCCTAGATATTGGATTGAATTACTAGATGGAGTACTATGTAAAGCAGGCAACACACCAGGAAACAGTATTTACAGTGTGAATTTTTTAATGAATATAAACAAAGGGGGTTGATGGTTAAATCCAGCCATCAACCTTCGTTTACAGCCAAAGATTCTGATTAGCAAAACCTTAAAAATGACTACCAGTAGTGTGGGCCCTCTCCCTCACACAAACAACATACAACATGCTTACTGCTTCATATGCAAATGTATGTTTTTAAGTTATGTATTCCAAATTTAAAAGAAAAAAATACTGTTTACAACTCATCACCTTAAATGACTAATGTACATGGTCTTAGGTTATTTTCAGTTTTATGATAGGCCAAGTGTCTTTTTATGGAACCCAAAAGTTCCTCTGCATACTAAGCACCTGGCTCAGTCTTTGAGCTATAACCCCAACCCTGGGTGAGCTCTCTTGAGTAAGAATTCCTACTTAAGTACAGGGCTTGCCTTTTTCTGCCACATTGACAAGTAGACTAATTTTCCCACATTAAAAACAGGACATAAAGATACCCCAGTATGTTCTACAGGATGATGTCACGACATCAGTTTGGACATAAGTCATTCATGAATTGTGGAGCCAATTTTTAGTCAATTCTATTTCCATTTCTCACACTCCATCTGTTGTATGTATTAGAGTTAACCACATTTTAACTTTAGGAAAGTGATTTTTATGATGCAAAATTTGTTAGGTTGTATAAAACATTTTTGATAACTTGTGATTTGTCTGATTATAAATAAGGCTTCACATTACAAGAATGGACACAGCATCTTCCATCCACAACTAACTCATTAATTAGAATAATGTATAAACAACATATATTGTACTATAGTAGTACCATAGGAACAAAAAGAAGGGGTAATCTTGGGAGAAAATAACAGGAAGTATTTCTTGAACTAAGATGTGAAGGATAACTAGGACTTAGATTAGAAAAACAAATCCCCAAGTCATGATTCTTTTTAAAAAAGGAAGTGACTTTGCTTCCTGTAGCTGAAGTTTTCAGTAAATTGAATTTTATCATCTGAAAGATCTGTATTGTATTAGAAAGTTAATGCTCTCTGCTGTGTAATGGAGAGCTTATTTTATCCCTAAACCAAATAAAAATTGTTTTTAGATAATTTTTACTGATAGATTTCTTCTGTTCCACATAGTTAAGTGCATAAGTGAAATAGAAGCTTGCATCAAACCAAACTATGTGTGCGGGTGTGTGCGCGCTGGTCCTGGGGCTTGAACTCAAGGCCTCCTGCCTGTCCCTGAGCTTTTGCGCTCAGGACTAGTGCTCTCCCACTTCGAGCCACAGCCACTGGTTTTGGTAGTTAATTGCGGATAAGAGTCTCAGGAGTTTCCTTGCTTTGAATTGAGATCCTCAGATCTCAGCCTCTTGAGTAGCTAGGATTACAGGCGTGGTCCACTGATGCCCAGTGTCAAACCAAACTTTGAAGCAACAAATTAACCTTAACTAATTTGTTCAAATATAAATAATGAGTGAACAATAGGTCACTTCGAATGATTACAATTTAAAATTTAAAAGATTTTGAGTTTGCACTAAAATTACAAGCATTTTTCAAGCAGATTCCAGTGTAGTGACTCCATTTATCAAATTGTAAATTGTTTATTGCTTTACAAAAAGTTTATCTTTCTTTTTTTTTTTTTTTTGGTTGGTTGTGGGGCTTAAACTCTGGGCCTGGGTGCCCTCCCTGAGCTCTTCAGCTCAAGGCTAAGGCTCTACCACTTGAGCCACCACAGCGCCACTTCCCAAAAATTTTACCTTCAGTAAAGTTACTAATAGGTACCCCTTCCCCCCAAAAAAAGTTCATAGAAAGGATAAAATTACTTTGTAATTTGAGATTTGGAGTTTACTTTTCACTGATTTTAATGTTTAGTCTTTCTATTCTGATAGGAATGTAATGTGGTCAAAGCAGGTTTTTCCTGTTCTCAGATATGTTTCTCTGACTTCACTGGTTAGACTAGATCAGGTGAACACTTGATTTTAAATCACCTAATGCATTGTGTCCAAAGAGGGAAAGGTTTGAACCCTGAAAGCTCCTTACATGTTTCTCACTTTGCACAGAACCCTAAAATGGTTTATAGTTACTGAAGCATGATGCCTATAAAGACCAAATTATCTTTTAAAGTGCTATTTTGTAGGCAGGCAACAACATAATACTTTCCCATAGAGGTATTACATTTTTACCTGATTAGTATTTTAAGATTAAGTATATGTGTGTTAGTATGAATCAGCCAAAAATGAAAAGAGATAAGGGCCCCCAAAATTTTGCCACAGTGCTTTCCTCACTTGATCATTTTTATCCTCCATGTCTTTTCACTAGATTGGTAAACTAAATATATCTCATTGAGGAAAAAAAATTCCAGAGCTGTTTTAGGAGGGGAAAAAAAAGAACACCAAAAAGATACGCAGCGATGGACAAATAGTATAATTGTAACTGTGCTTGTGAAGATTCTTTGTTTTGTGATACATTGGTGTTTTGTGGGGTCACTTCCCTTATACTATAAGTTTATTTTGTACTAATGTACTTTTGGTAAAACCAGTGCTATAACTTCCCTTGATATTTAAGACAAATTTTTGACTCAGACACAGTTAGAAGTAGGTTTTTCATAATAGATTAAGGATATATGGTAATAGTATAATATATAATAGTAGGAAAGTAAAAATTATGGCACATAAGAAATCACCTCAGGGGCTGGGAAGGTGGCTCAGCGGTAGACTATTTACCTCGCATGCATGAGGCCCTGGGTTCGATTCCTCATCGCCACATAAGCAGAAAAAGCCAGAAGTGGCGCTGTGGCTCAAGTGGTAGAGCACTAGCCTTGAGCTGAAGAGCTGAGGGACAGTGCCCAAGCCCAGAGTTCAGGCCCCACGACTGGACCCCCCCCCCAAAAAAAAAAAGTTTAAAAAAAAAACTGATACCACTTTTTACAATTCTGTGTGCCTGTTGGGCAATATAACTGGTTTTGTTTGGGTTCATTCATGTTCCATCATTCAACTGGAGGATTCCCCGGGTTGAAAGATATAAGATGTGGTCTCACAAATCTGGTAGCTGTTGGTTGAAATTTAGGTCATGTGATCTTTTGTGATGAGGATATCTTAGGACACGAGAGGAAGATGAGTAGGAATGTTTTATTTTGGGCAGTGATCTTACTAGCAGAAAAAAACAATGAAATTGAAATTGGATTTTTCCAGCAAGAAACAGTAGTTTCCAGGCAATTATGTAAATGTTTTTTGTTTTGTTTTTTGGTTTTGGTGTGTGTGTGTGTGTAGTTTCCTGGCAATTATGTAAATGTTTTTTGTTTTGTTTGGTTTTTGGTGTGTGTGTGTGTCTGTGTGTGTCTGTGTGTGTCTGTGTGTGTCTGTGTGTCTGTGTGTGTGTGTGGTCACGGGGCTTGAACTCTGGACCTGGGTGCTGTCCCTCAGCTCAAGGCAAGGACTACCACTTGAGCCACAGCACCACTTCCAGTTTTCTGGTGGTTTATTGGAGTTAAAGAGTCTCATGGACTTTCCTGCCCGGGAGACTTTCCTGCTCAGGCTGGCTTTGAACTGTGATCCTCAGATCTCACTCAGCCTCCTGAGTAGCTAGGATTACAGACCCAAGCCACTAGCTCTGGGCTTGGGTTTTCTGGTTGTTGTTTTTTTTTTTGCCAGGTCCTCAGACTTGAGCTTTGGCCTGAATGCTGTCCCTGAGCTTCTTTAGTTCAAGGCTAGCAGAACCATCACGCTACTTTTTGTTTTTGAGTGGTTAATTGGAGATTTTCTGCAGAGACTAGCTTTGAACTGCAATCCTCAGATCTCAGTATCCGGAGTAGCTAGGATTTCAGGCATGAGCCACTAGAGCCCAGCAAAGTACATTTTCTTTTTTTTTTTTTTTTTTTTTTGGGTCCGGTCGTGGGGCACTCTGGGCCTGGGCCCTGTCCCTCAGCTCTTCAGCTCAAGGCTAGCGCTCTACCACTTGAGCCACAGCCCACTTCCGGCTTTTTTTTCTTTTTGCTCATGTGGTGCTGAGGAATCGAACCCAGGGCCTCATGCATGCAAGGCAAGCACTCTACCCCTGAGTCACCTTCCCAGCCCAATACATTTTCTTAAACACAGTAAATGACACAACTTTTCAAATTTGGTAAACTAAGACTCCAAGCCCTGCAGTGGTACTAGATTGGGAAAGCTGGGGTTTGTTGTTGTTATTTGTTTGTTTTTATTTGTGGCCAGTGATTAAGAATAAACTCAAGCTTCCTCATGGCCGTTTGTACTCACAGCCACTCTTGGACTTGAGCTGTGCTTCCACCTCCAGCTTTTTGCTGGCCAATTTTTTTGTTTGTTTTTTGTTTTTTTGGGTCTGGTCGTGTGGCCTAAACTCTGGGCCTGGTGCTGTCCCTCAGCTCTTCAGCTCAAGGCTAGCGCTCTACCACTTGAGCCACAGCGCCACTTCCGGCTTTTTTTTCTTTTTGCTTATGTGGTGCTGAGGAATAGAACCCAGGGCCTCATGCATGCAAGGCAAGTACTCTACCACTGAGCCACCTTCCCAGCCCCGCTGGCCAATTTTACATTAGGGTCTGGTAGTGTTCAATATTCAAATCTCAGCCTCCTGGAATATAGCTGTGAGCCACCATCACTAGGCAAAACTGCAGTCTAGGGTAGGAGAACTCCATGCTGTCTAAAGTTTTGTTTGTATTTGAGGTATAATCTCACTCTGTAACTCTAATGTGTCCTTGAACTCAGGATCCTTTTGTTTAAGCCTTCTGAGTGCTGGGAGTAAAAATGTGCACTACCACTCAATGCTTCATTTTATGTTTTATAGTATTTCAAAGTTTTAAAGATAATGATTTAGAGAGGGGAGTTCTAAGGAAAGATTAAAAAAAAAAAAACAGACTACCAAGCTAGGTGCCAGGGGCTCAAGCCTGTAATCTTAGCTTCTCAGGAGGTGGAGATCTGAAGATGGAAGTTTGAAGCAACACTTGAGGTGTGGCTCTCATTACTGAGCATTAGCTAAGAAGAGAAGAATGAGAGAGCCAATCCCAGATCCAGCACATACATGAAAATGGAGCCCTGCCTTCTTTGCAATTGACCAATAGAAGTCCAGAAGTAGAGCTGTGACCTAAATGGTAGGGTGGCAGCCTGAAGTGAAAAAGCCTAGGGGATAGGACCCTGAGTTCAAGAGCCAGTACAGTTTTTCTTTTCTTGTAAAAGCAACATATGAATCTGTTAAGGCTAGACAGAACAACATAAAATCTTGCATAAATGTCAGAAACATAATTTGTGAAATGGGCGGGCTCACTTGCATGCATCCCCATCCTAAGGCTTGTACTCCAGGTCTGGGTGCTGCCCCTGAGCTTTTTTGCTCAAGTTAGTGCTCTACCACTTGAGCCACAGCTCCATGTCTGGCTTGTTTTTGGTATACTCATGGATTTTCCTGCCTGGGCTGGCTTCAAACCATGATCATTAGATCTCAACCTCCTGAGGAGTGAGGATTACATGCAAACTTAAACAGCATCCAGCTTAAGCAGTTTTTAATAGTCTTTTCAAAATACTTGATTTGGCATTTGTTCTATTTTTTTTTCCTCAAGGTCTTTGTTAATATGCCTTATTTCAGTATATAGTCATCCCATTTTACATAGAAAACTCATTTTTTGAAATAATTTGATGCCTATCACCTTTTTTTAATTACTAGCTTGGTTGTAGATACCTTAAATCAAATTTAGCATTTGAGTTTTCATTTTTATTATCTAGGCAACATCAGTCTGGGGCAGCAGGTCTTCACAAGGGCTGTCTTATTATTGGAATAACTTTTGGATTGTTTGATGGCACTGGAGTTTGAACTCACACATTTGCACTGGCTAGACAGGTGCTCTACTACCTGAGCCATGCCTTCAGCCCTCTTATTAGAATAACTAAATTTGAAGTTTGTGGTCCTTTGGAATTCAACTTATTGTGAGAAGAAGTACATTGTCACCTTTTTTATGTCCTAAGCTTTGACTTCATTCCACCGCTGGCAAAAGAACATTTAATTTGGAACTTTACAAATGCCCTCAGGGCTGAATTGGTTTTCTTAGTTATCCTTTCTGAGTTCCCATTTTACTTTATTAGTGACCTAATAATTCTTGTCAGTTCTCCATTGCTTTTATAAAGAAGCTCTTTATATTTTGTCAGTCATGTCTTACTGTTTTAAAGAAGGACTGCTTTGAAAGGCTGCTATTATCAAGAATTGAAAATTCTATCTCCAAATATGGTTTGTATGTCTCTTCTATTAGACTTACACTGTAGCATGGTTACTTGTTTTATTCTGTTATGATGAGAAGATAAATCTAATTATCATATTCTATTATTAGATACTAACTTTTAAAAGCTGAACTTGCCTGGACACCAGTGGCTCATGCCTGTATCCTAGCTACTAAGGAGGCTGAGGTCTGAGGATAGTGGTTCAAAGCCAGTCTGGCAGGAAAGCTCTGTGAGACTCTTAGCACCAATAAACTATTCAGAAAAAGCTGAAAGTGGCGCTATAGCTCAAGTGGTAGAGCACTAGCCTTGAGCAAAAATGAGCTCAGAGACTGCCCAGGCCCAGGGTTTGAGCCCTGGGACTGACTTAAAAAAAAAAAACAGTTGAATCAGAACTAAGGTTTGTTTTTGTTTTTTTTTTGGTGAAAATACCATACAGAGGGGTTACAATTACATGGGCAAAGTAATGAGTACATTTCTTTTTTTGCGGGGGGGGGGGAAGGTCGGTCATGGGGCCTGAACTCTGGGCCTGGGCGCTGTCCCTCAGCTCTTCAGCTCAAGGCTGAGCACTCTACCACTTGAGCCACAGCACCACCTCCTGCTTTTTTCTTTTTGCTTATGTGGTGCTGAGGAGTCGAACCCAGGGCCGCAGGCATGCAAGGCAAGCGCTCTACCACTGAGCCACCTTCCCAGCTCCTATACTTCTGGCTTTTTTTGTTGGTTAATTGCAGAGTCTTAGAGACTTTTCTTCCCAGGCTGACTTTGAACCAGGATCCTCAGATCTTAGCCAAATAGCTAGGTTTATAGGTGTGAGCCTTCAGCATCCAGCTGCCAGTCCCCCTTTAAACTTTTCATTGGTGCATAATTCCATAGGCAGATAATATAAATAATCTCACTGTTGATTTTTGTGACCTTTATGTATGTGGTCATTGTTCCCACCACTGAGCAAGCCAGTTTTAACCAACAAGTGACTCTACTGCTTCATAATTAGCTTCGCAGATAATTTCCTTTTCTAATGTAACATTAAAATAATAGAATTATATTTTAGTTCTGGAGGTTGGGAAGTCTAAGATTGAGAAGTGCATCTGGTGAGAACCCCCTTATATCATCTCAGGGAAGAATACAGAAGGGCAAGAGAGCACATGAGAACAGGAGAGACTAAGTGTCCGACTCCTTACAGTGGACATTATAGTCTCATTAGCTCATGACCTAACTCTCTCACTAGCCCCGTCTCTCAATCCTTTTGGATGGGGATTTCATTTCCAACACATTTTTTTTGGCAACATAATCAAACTCTAGCAGATTTATGAAAAATGATGAAAAGCAGTTGAAATTTTATTGGGAAATGGTGCTGTTCCTATTGAGTTGAGAAGCAAAAGAAACTTATGTATGGTAAGCATAAATTTCTCTTCAGCCCTGCATTTTATTTTCCCCTATTTTTTGTTCTTTTGACCTATAACTTATGTAACCAAATTATATAAGTTTTCATGTAACACTTACATTGTTAAAATTCAATCATTTTATGTAGAAGAGCTACCAAAAATAGTTTCATGCAGTATCAAATTATCTCTCTCAAAGGACTCTGCCTCTTTGTCTTCTCCCAAGGGGTTTGCCTTGAGCAGATATCCTACTAGATTAGTTTCCTTCTGCAGGTAAGAACTGGGTAATTAATAGAGTCAAACTAAACTTTGATGGCATAATGAAATAGCATTTTGTTATTAAAAAACTGTTGACAATTTTGAAAAAATAGTATTATATTCCTGCTTAAAATCTTGAGATTATACAAATAAAATCCTTTATTTAATAGCTTTGAACTGTTTAGTAATGTATAGCTTTTACTTTTTTGGTGCTAGACATGCTTTTGAATAATTTCAATTAATAAGTTTTTCCTGATGTATTCTTCCTTTGAATTTTCAATTTAAAATTCACTTCTTTCTAGTGACAGTTGTTTTTAAATTATATTTTTATTTTCTTTCAATAGTTGTACAAAGGGGTTAGTTACCATTCAGCATGTCAGTTTAGAGTACAATGCATCTTGATCAATATCCCTCGAATCACCACCCAGCCCCTCAATTTTCCTAGTTTAAATGGGATATGCATTGAATGTTAATGAACAGTCTTAAGTGCTTATTAGATGTGTATGCAGCTTAATAAAAACTTGATGGTAGAAAAGAATTCTTAAGTTAGGTGACTGTGCTTTATCCAAACCAGGCCACTTTAAGAGACAATATGTAGGCACTGTTAATATTTACTATGGGATATGACATAGATTTTGCAGCTGGGACTAATCTAGGCAAATGGTGAAGTTTCACCCCATACCTAGTTCCAGTTTCTTTTCTTTTTTTTCCCCCCTCCCTTCCTTCCTTCCTTCCTTCTCTCCTTCCCTTTCTTTCCCTTCCCTTCCCTTCCTTTCCTTTCTTTCCCTCCCCCCTCTTTCTTCCTTTCTTTCTCTTTTTTTGCTAGTCCTGGGGCTTGAACTCAGTGCCTGGGCACTATCCCTGAACTTCTTTTTTTGCTAAGGCTAGCACTCTACCACTTGAGCCACAGCACACTTCCAGCTTTTTTTCTGTTTATGTGGTTACTGAGGAATTGCTTCATGCGTGCTAAGCAAGCACTCTACTGCTAAGCCACTTTCCTAGTCTTCAAGTTTCTTTTCAACTGATGCTTTTTGGTGGTTAATTGGATAAAAGAGTCAAATGGGCTTTTCTGCCCAGGCTAACTTTGAACTGATATCCTCAGATCTCAAGACTCCTGAGTAGATAGGATTACAGGCATGAGTTACCCTGTACCTGTCATGTTTGTTAGATTTTATTGAAACTTAGGTTGAACTTTAGGCCTGTGCCTTTAAGGAGTGGGAATGATGATAATCTCACAGTTTTTCTTTTTGAATATAATTGAATTAATAGTTAATTCTTGATTTGAACTGGTGATTAAGGAAGATTAAGGTAAAAGGCTTGCATGTTTTCCCAAAAATAATTAATGAAAATTTACACTTCACAGGAAGCCTTTAGAATGGAGTCTAAACCTTCCAGGATTCCAAGAAGAATTTCTGTTCAGCCTTCCAGCTCCCTAAGTGCTAGAGTGATGTCTGGAAGCAGAGGAAATAGTTTAAATGAAACCTACCGTTCCAGAGACTCTTCATTTAGACTGGATTCTGAATATCAGGTAATGTTTTAGTTTGGGACACATGTAAGCCAGATTTGAGACATCCTATAATCAAAATATTATTAAAATATTAACAAAATAAATGGCTAATATTCAAAAGTTTTGGACTTCATAATTCAGGCTGTATTTAAATTGCTTTGCAAAGATAGAAAACTTTGTACTTGAACATAAATACCAATTTGTTTGAAGTGATGAATTTGAATAGGTTTATCATCAGGCCAAAAACTGTATCTTTACCAGCACACACTTCATCTGATTTCCTTTGCATGTACACAAAGCACAGTGAGAGGAAGGATTTTAAATGTTACTTTTGAGAGTATGACTTTTAAATATATTGCTTTTTGGAAGAAGGGGAGTTAAAATTGGTGAGGTGTTGAACAGGTATGTGATATACAAGGTATCATGTAAAAAAAAATTACATAGTAATAAAGTATTTAGGGGAAAAGTGAAGTTAAAGAAGTTTTTTCAAAATGTACTTTCTACTCCTAATTGCTTTTAATTTGTATGTTTTGTTTTTTATGGTGTCGGGCAAACATTTGCTCACGCTAGGCAAATGTTCTATCATTGATTATATGTGAACTGTTTGCTTAAATCTTATTTTAAAGGTTAAATTATTGATAGTACATAAAATTTTGTCTACTGATGTAATTGTTTCCAAATATTTTATTAATGGAAAACACAAATTCTGAATTTTGTTTTAAGCCATACAGACCTTGGTGAATTACTTCTTTTTTCTATATTTGAGCTACCTGGTATGATTGCTAAAAATTAGCTTAGGCATGATGGACATATTTTAATTCTAGCTGTTTGTGAGACTGAGAATGGATCAACAGTAGTAGTTTCAGTGATCCTGAAAGTTCATACAAGATTCCCACCTACCTCATCCAATAAAAACTGGATGTGGTATGCACCTGTCTCCCCGCTATGTGTGAAGTGTGAAATAAAAGTAGGATCAGTTCAAGGTAACCCCAACCAAAGAAACCCTATTCCAAGAATAAAAAGGGCTGACTGGTTTAGATGGTTCAGTGCCTACCCAGAAAACTCAAATCTCTAACTTCAAACCTCAATACAGACAAAAAATTAAATGAATTGGTACACTAAATACTGTCTGCTACTGCATTGGTTGGTTGTGTTATAGCAAGTAAACTCTACTTCAGGTACTGCCTCCAGATATATTTAGATTTATTGACATGCACTAGATTATAAAGACTATTTCTTTTTCCTTTTTTTTATTGTTTGTTTGTTGCAAGGGCTTGAACTCAGAACCTCAAGCTCTCAGCTATCACTTGACTTTCTTGCTCCTGCCTGGTGCTGTAACACTTTGAGCCACACTGCCAGTCCAACTAAAAACTATTTTCACACTTCTGCCCAACATGTTTCTTTTGTTACAGTTTTTAAAATTAGGTGTTTTCTTCTGTTAAGTAGAAGCACCGAACATCAGGTAATTGACCGTTTAATGACCATGAAATAATCCCACCTAAAAGACACACTCCTTTTTCTAACTTCTAGATCAAATGCTGTAGAGATCAATAGCATTGTATGTTTTGTATAGTATGTTTTCCCCAAAATTAACAGAACCTATGGTATTGCTTTTAGTCTACCTTTCTTAAGAGTAGCTTTCCCAGAGGTAGGTATGTTCAGATATAGAAAACATTAAAGGAAAAGTGAAAGTAGTTTTATTTTTGTCGGTGTGGGGCTTGAACTCTGGGCTTGGGCCCTGTCCCGTGCTCTTCAGTTCCAGGCTAGTGCTCCACCACTTGAGCCATACTGCTACTTCAGGTTTTGTGGTAGTTAATTGGAGATAAGAGTCTCATTTCTGCCCGGGCTGATTTTGAACCTTGATCCTCAGATCTCAGCCTCCTGAGTAGCTAGGATTACAGGCGTGAGCCGTCAACACCCGGCTGGTGGTCTTGTTTTGAGCCAAGTGTTTTATGTAGCATGTCTTGAGGGATAAATAGACTGTAAATCCTTATAGTTTATCCATATAGTTTATATGTATAATTTCTTATAGTTTTAATGTATAATTTCTTATAGTTTATCAGTATAATTTCTTGCTTAGGCATTCTCATAAAATTCGGTATAGATGAATCCTTATATGAAGATCAACTAATACCTTTCTGCTGAAAATAAAGAACCACCCATATTGAGTCAAAACTAGACTAGGGTTTTACTGTATTAGTGCAGAAATAGATAGTCTTATCACATGAATATTTAAGGTAATAAAAAGATCCAATTTTATGAAAAATTTTGAAAGCAGAATTTATTAATCACACAATTCATGGAAATCAGGAGCTGTAGAAAAACATGTCATTCTCTGCTTCTATTACTGGTTATTTGCTAGTATATAATATTGATTCTACTTATAAGCCTTAAAATTCAGTTTCTGAAAAAATCTCATTGAATTGTAATTTCCCATACCATGCACTTTGCCTGTTTAAAGTATATGTACATAGTTGAGCAGATTTTAGTATTTACGTATGAGCTATGCAACCGTCACCATAGTTTATTTTTAGTATTTTTAATTAGCTTATGTTAATTATATAAAAGGGGATTTCATTGTCACATTTCAATACAAAACATTCTAATCCACCAATTGTGTGTGTGTGTGTGTGTGTGTGTGTGTGTGCTGTTCTTAGGGCTTGAACTTGGTGCCTGGGATTTTGTGTGTGTGTGTGTGTGTGTGGATATGCACACATGTATATTTAGTGATCCTGAGTCTTGAACTTGGGTCCTGGGTACTGTTCTTTTGAGCTTTTTTTGCCCAAAACTAGGCTCTACCAGTTGAGCCACAGTTCTAATTCTGGCTTAGAACTTTGTTTATGTTGGTATATTTTTTTTTTTTTTGTTGGTCATGGGACCTGAACTGTGGGCCTGGGCGCTGTCCCTCAGCTCTTCAGCTCAAGGCTAGCATTCTACCGCTTGAACCACAGTGCCACTTCCAGCTTTTCCTGCTTATGTGGTGCTGAGGAATTGAACCCAGGGCCTCGTGCATGTAAGGCAAGCACTCTACCACTGAGCCACATTCCTAGCCTTGTTGGTATATTCTTATGAGTCATATACCAGATACTTTAGTCCTACCATCTCTGAACATAGCAGATAGTATGTACTGTATGTGTGACTTAAATATGTTTTGGGTTTTGTTTTGATTTGCCCCTCAATATTGAGATTAAATCCAGGAACTCATTCATACTAGGCAAATACTGTTAACACTTGAACCACACTCCCAACCCTTTTGTTTGTATTTTCTTTCTGAGATGGTGTCATTAAGTTTTTAAGTTTGCCCAAACTGATATAAAATTCTATTTGCTTCTGCTTCAAACACCTCTTGGGTTTTTTGCTATTTTTTTTTCAGAGAAGGTCTAGCTAGGTAGACCCAAGCTATCTTGAAACTTGTGATCCTCCCCTTCAGCAACCTGGTACTGTTGTGCCAGGTTGCACTTTCAAACCTGGCTTGTGTTTGTTGTTTGTATTTAAACTACCACTTTTTGTTTGCTTACCTGTGTCAGTAATGGGGGTTAGACTTGAGGACTTTAGCTGTCAGAGACTTTAGCTCTCAATTGGCTATTTTGCTTCTGGCCAACACTCTACACTTAACACACACCTGTAGTCCAGCTTTAATTGGAGATAAAGTCTCAGAGACTTTTCTGTTTTCTAAGCCACTAAAGTAGCTAGGTTTATAGACATGAGCCACCAGCTTAAATAACATTTTTATGGAGATTAGAGTGGATTAGAGTAGATTTTATGCATCATATTTAGTAAAATGCTTAAGGAATTAGAGTATAGTAGTTTGTATAATTTAATGGTGTTTATGGGGATATTTTGTGTTCACATATTTATATGTTAGGAAAACAGCTAAGAATTTATAAATATGTTCTTTTTTGTGTTTTTTTTTTTATTGGTTGTGGGGCTTGAACTCTAGACCTGGGCGCTGTCCCTCAGCTCTTCAGCTCAAGGCTAGCGCTCTACCACTTGAGTCACCATGTTACTTCCAGCCTTTTCTGTTTATATGGTGCTGAGGAATCGAACCAAGGACCTCATGCATGTGAGGCAAGCACTCTACTGTTGAGCCACCTTCCCGGCCCCATAAATATATTCTTTGTTATAGCTTGAGTTCTGGTGAAGAATTTCTAGATTTTAGGATTTCTTTGCCTATTTTGTTTTCTTTTTTTGTCAGGGCCTCGGCTCTGTCCCTGAGCCTCTTTGTGCTTAGGGCTAGGGTTCTACCACAGTGCCACTTCTGGATTTTTCTAAGTAGTTTATTCTCATGGACTTTCCTGCCTGGGATGGTTTTGAACCATGATCCCCAGGTCTCCGCCTCCTGAGTAGCTAGGATTACAGGTATGAGCCACCGTACATGGCTCTCTCTGCTTTTTTATATACACAATTATTAGTGTTATCTATCTATACATTCTGAGATGACGAATGAGATCAGTAAGGGCTTTTGTTTTTTATTTTTGTTTTTGTTTTGTGACCTCACAACAACTAAGCTACATTCGTGCCTCAGGGATGTTTGGTTTTATTTTTATTGTTGCTTATTTTATTATTTTGTGTTTTGTCTTGAACTGAAGGGGTGCTAGGGTGCTAATCCCTTAGCTTTTTTGCTCAAGGCAGGAACTCTGCTACTTAACCCACAGTTCCACTACTGGAATTTTGCTGGTTAGATATAAAAGTCTCACTATCTTTCCTGCCTTGAACCATAATCCTCAGATCTCAGCCTCTGGAGTAGGTAATGTTACATGTGTGAGCCACTGGCACCACTGACACCTGGCTGGTTGTATTTTCAGGCAGGTTCTTGCTGTGCATCCCTGGCTATCCTGGCACTTAAAATCTTCTTGAGTGATCACTGTAAGCGTGCATTATACCTAACTAGAAATAATTTGAAAAAAGAATGTCATTACATGTAAAAATCTCTATTTCATAGTAAGGCATTTGCAAACATCTTATGGATCCATGCTGTTCTTGGATATTTTGTATATCTTTAAGAAGTTAAAACAAGTTTCTAAGAAGATTGAACTACTTCCCCCTGAAAAATAATTATAAAGTGTTTGTATCTCACTGTTTTATAGCTAGGCATGTATATATAGCTGCAAAGAAGATTTTATTTAAATCAGATTGCTTGCATAGCAAATACAGTTGCAGAATGTAGAAAAGGAATGAGTAGAATGGAACAGAATTTTAAGACAAATCTTCATGATGGCAAATTAGTACTTGGGGAATAAATGGCTCCTAGAAAATGTATTGGACTATTAGAGATTAAATTTTATATTGGATGCAGGTATTTTGTTGTTCATTAATTTTTTTTTAATTTATAGTCAGCATCGGCATCAGCATCACCATTTCAGTCTACATGGTATAGTGAATCTGAAATAACTCAGGGGGCTCGCTCAAGATCACAGAACCAGCAACGGGATCATGATTCAAAAAGACCTAAACTTTCCTGTACAAACTGTACATCTACCTCAGCTTCAAGAAATGTTGGAAATGGATTAAGTTCTGTATCAGGTAAGAATTATTTAATTTCTATAAAAGTTGCCAGGTATATATTTGAACTAAATTATTTTTTCCAATATATAACACAATTTTTCTTAGATTTGGGATTAAGCAAATAGAAATGGAAACGTAGAATGTATAACATTTTACGGTAAGTTAATGTTAGAACTGAAATTAACTGCATTTTGCATTTTTGTTTTGAATTTCATATAAATATCCTATAGTAAACAGGCTATTAGCAGACTTTTAATTCATTATAATTAACTGAACATTCCTAAGCATGTCTTTTGGAAATGATAAACATTATGTTATGTAATACTTATTTTTATGAGTTGTGGAAACTTGCCAATTTACAAAAAAATGATAGTGGTACTAATCTCATAAGTATAAAAAGGAATTAGAAAACTGATTGTAGCTGTCTTTAAGTAGAAAAGTGGCATTGGGCAAGTTATTTGCCTACAAAACTCTATGGTCTATATTTTGTATTGCATATATTTCTTTTCATTCCTAATGTTCCTTAAGATAATTTAAATACTGAAAAATTCTAATTTTTAAAATGTCTACAAGATCAAAAATACTTGGAAGATAAATAAATGTAAGAAATGAAAAAAAATTCAATTGAATTGATGTAAGCTATACCTATTTGAAACAAGCCCTTTATAGAAGTATCACTGTTCATCTGAAAGATATTAAGACTAGTGAGTGAAATAAGGAGAGCATACCTTAGCATAAACAAACACTACTGTGCAGATCTGTTTTGTTCTCTGTATGATGGCATAACATTAAATACACTGTGCCATTTCCCTTAAAAAAGAGAAATTCTTAATCTGTTGAAACTACAGAAGGTGGAGGCAAAACTGCAAAATAAGTAATGAAGAAAAGACAAAAGGTTCATGAGTGAATTTTTAACTTAATTTGAATGAAATCATATACCATTTGTATTACAGTTCAAAACAAAGAAGGAACTAAATGTAGCAGTAACAAAAGTCTTCTCCAGCAGATAGTATAGATCAGTGGTAGAGTACCATGCTTAATATATGTGAAGTTTTGAGTTCAAATTTCTAGCACTAAGAAAATGTTTTGTGATGAAATTGTATCTATGGGGCTGGGAATGTGGTTTAGTGGTACAGTGCTTGCCTTGCATGCATGAAGCCCTGGGTTCAATTCCTCAGTACCAAATAAACAGAAAAACCTGGAAGTAGCACTGTGACTCAAGTGGTAGAGTGCTGGCTTTGAGCTAAAGAAGGTCAGGGACAGTGCCCAGGCCCTGAGTTCAAGCCCCAAGACTGGCAAAAAGAAAAGAAAGAGGAGGGTGGTGGGGGAAGGAAGGAAGGAGAAAAAAGAAGGAAGGAAGGAGAGAAAGAAAGGAAGGAAGGAAAAGAAAGAAATTAACTGTATTATAATTTATAATTGAACTTCCATCACGACAGCTTTGACTGTTCCCGCAGTTTTCCAATATTGCTTTCAATGGCTTTTTTTTTTTTTTTTTTTAAACCAGGGCTGAGAACCAAACCCACGGCCTTGTGCTCGCCAGGCGGGCGCCCTTCCGCTGGGCTAAACCCCCAGCCCCTTCAATGGCTTTTTGTGTCTGTTTACATTTATATTGTCAATAGTTGTGGAGACTGAAATAATTATCATTTATGAGGGTAAATTTTAGTATTGAGTATGTTTTCATGTATAATATGTGCACATACTCAACATGTGTGAGGCTCTGGGTGCTATTCCCAGCACCAAAGAAACAAAAACAAGAATGTTTACGTAAGAAACAATTTTGTAAGTTCATTAAGTCAATGATTTTGTGTTTTTCTGAGTTTTGCTTTTGCTAACAACTATATAACTGGGGCTTCCCAGAATAAGTCATAGTAACCTCCTTCTGTATTAGTAAAGATTTATTAATAAAGATTGGAAACTTGGAAATTTTTTCTGAAATAAAACTTCTCCAATTATTTTAAGATTCTTCTTGGAGGCATAGTCAAGTTCCCAGATCTTCATCAATGGTACTTGGCTCATTTGGAACAGACTTAATGAGAGAAAGGAGAGATATGGAGAGGAGAACAGATTCCTCCCTTAGTAATCTTATGGATTATAGTCACCGAAGTGGTGATTTCCCAACTTCATCATGTATGTATAAACTGCATTGTTCAGTATAGCTTATCTAGTAATGTTATATTTTCTTTGTATGTCATTGAAATATAAGTACAAAAGAATAAATTTTAAGAATCTTAAGACTGAATGAAGGTTTCAGAACATCATGATAATTTTTAGTCCTTTGTTTTTACTTTAAAAATGAAAACAGTGTAAAAGCAGTATATGTAAATATTCAGATTCCATGTGCCGTTTAATTTTCTAATTTTTTTCCTTTTAGGAATGAATGTGCATGTCATACTACTCAACTGTGGCTTGCCTATAACACAGTGCAATAAGTATTTCTAATTGTGAAATAATGTTGAAAGCATCATTTCAAAGCATAATTTAGAAATAAGCATGAGTGTTTTTGACCTACCTGTGTAGTTTCTATCTCGTACGTAGAAAGCTTTTCAAAAACAGTCACAGTTTATGTTTAGGTTTAGTAAAAGTACAGGGACAGAAATAGATTTAAGGGCTTTCATGAGACCAAAGAAATCATGTACTTAGCCTTGTGTGTGTCTGCAAATTTTTCACAAATGAATCCTATAATGTTTCTTGTTTGTCTTGAAGATTCATAGAATTAGTTACAGTTTTGTGTGAGTCCATTTGCTTTGAAACAATGACTTCCTGTGGATCCCAGATTAATCTGGAACTTGACATCTTTTTGATTTGGCCATCTGGGTTTTGGGATAACTGGGCTATTATGTTCAGTTAAAATATTTTTTTAAAAAATTTAACATAAATGCCATAATATCCTATGTTGACTTAGTTCCAAGCCATTATTAAAAAGCAAAAGTAGTGAATAACTAGAGTTAAGTATGACTGCTGTTAACTTGAAGATTAGAGGGAAAAGACCATGTGTTGGTAGCTTAGGCCTGTTATCTTAGCTGTTTGGCAGGCTGAGCATGGGAAGATCATAGTTCAAAGCCAGCACAGGTAGAAAAGTTCTCAGGACCCCTTCTCAACACAGAGATGGGGTATAGTGTATAGAGATGGGGTATAGGCGAAGTACATCCAAGACACATGCTGGGACAGGAAGCAAGACTTTACCTCAAATAATTCCAGTACCATAAAAAGGGCTGGAACCATGGCTCAGCAGTTGAGTGCCTTGTCTAGAAAAATGAGACCCTGAGTTCAAAGCTCAGTACCACCAAAAAATACTGCTTTAGTAAAGTTTGTCCAAAAATAGCAAATAATAGTACTGATGTAGCTTTTTAAAGATGTATTGCATGGAGTAAGAAGAGCCTCCAAAACACAATCTCTGTAGAATGATTTTGCTTTTAGTCATTGTGAGTCATTATATTACATTAACTGGCATATTTAAAGTTCTGCGTCAATTTAGATCCTGAAATGTTTTTCTATTATCAGTTTCTAAATTCAACTGCTTTTAATTGTTTGCTTTTCTTTAACTCTTGTTGTATTCTTTATAATTTATAATGGCAACTGTCACAGTCCTGGATTTTACCAGTAGGTATAGAATGAGAAATATATATTTTTTATAATAATAATGAAGCTGTAGGCAGGATAGCAGTATTCATTTCGAACATAATGTTTAATTATGGCAGTAAGTATAAATACAAGTTTAATTATACTGAAATTTTGTCATATAATTGGTTGCCTTTCCTTCTTTCAAAAATAGATGTTCAAGACAGAGTTCATTCTTCATATTCACAGGGAGCAAGACCAAAAGAGAACTCTGTAAGCACTTTACAATTGAATACATCATCCACAAGCCACCAATTGCCTTCTGAACGTCATACAATACCAAGTTCTAGGGACTCCAGCAGAAATTCTTTAAGGTCACATTTTTTCCCAAGAGAATCAGAGTCTCTCCGAAGCAGTACACATCCTGGATTTTCTTATATTTCAAGTAGAGATGAGACCCCCCCAACAATAAGTAATTCAGAAAGGATTGGTTCATCTCAAAGATCATTTCCAGAATCTTCTGATAACGAAGGTAGGCGTACAACAAGGAGATTGCTTTCACGTATCGCTTCTAGCATGTCATCTACTTTTTTTCCCAGAAGATCTAGCCAGGATTCCTTGAATGCAAGATCATTGAGTTCTGAAAATTCTTACATTTCTCCAAGAATCTTGACATCTTCACAGTCTCGGAGTAATGCAGCATCAGCTTCTGAAGCTCATGATAATAGGGCTTCTGAAGCTTCTCAGGGATTTCGATTTCTTAGGCGAAGATGGGGTTTGTCATCTCTTAGTCAAAATCATAGCTCTGAGCCAGATTCAGAAAGTTTCAGCCAAGAATCTGAAGGAAGGAATACAGGACCATGGTTATCTTCCTCACTTAGAAATAGATGCACACCTTTGTTCTCTAGAAGGAGACGAGAGGGAAGAGATGAATCTTCAAGGATACCTACCTCTGATTTACCATCTAGATCTCATATTTTTAGAAGAGAAGCAAATGAAATAGTTCACCTTGAAACACCAAGTGATCCACTTGGGGCTGCTGCCAACAGACCACAACCATCTGGAGCATCAAGTAATGGCTCTGTAGGTGGGTCCACATCAGATTTGCCTCATGGTGGAAGAAATACAGGAATAACAGGAATTCTTCCTGGTTCCTTGTTCCGATTTGCTGTCCCTCCAGCACTTGGAAGTAATTTGGCTGACAATGTCATGATCACTGTAGATATTATTCCTTCAGGTTGGAATTCAGCTGATGGAAAAGGAGATAAAAGTAAAAGTGCACCTTCAAGAGATCCAGAAAGACTGCAGAAAATAAAAGAGAGGTAAATTTGATTGCCCATCTTAAGCTGTAAAGCTACATCACATTAGACAACTCTTTCTAAAAATGACTATAATTTCCAAAACTGATCAATAACCCATTTCTTCCCTTATAAGACATTTAAATCTAGATGATGTTGCTATCTCATTGATAAACGGATCAGAATTAATAATGAGGTATGCAGTGGGTTTGTGAATTGCATAAAGAAATCTAAAGTTTACTTTTCACCAGCTTGGGAAACACAACATACAGACAAATCAATGCTTTGTTATACTGTCCCTTTGCTGGGCATGCCTAGGAGTCTGAGATCTGAGGATTACAATTTGAAGCCAGCCCAGGCTGTGAGACTCATATTTCCACTAAACTACCAAAAGAGTTGGAAGTAGAGTTGTGGCTCAAGTGATAGAGTGCTAGCAACATAAGCTCACAGACAGCACCTAGACTGAGTTCAAGCCCCAGGACCAGTAACAACAACAATTCTTAGCTTTCCCTTTATAAACAGTGCTAAATGGCATTAGCAAGAGGATCTCAGTTATCATGGATTATCAGTAAATACTATAAGCCTGATTGTTTACCGTCTGTTTGTTTCTTAAATCCTTTATGGAATTTAGTAAGATCATATTCACAAAATTTTGTTTTTGAAGTCCAATTAGATATGGAATATATTTACTTCATATTTAGGATTGGCAAAAATGCCATCTAAGATTCTAGGCTTAGAATTACTCCAGTTATTTTTTAGGGTCAGTTGTGGGGCATGAACTCAGCCTGGGCACTGTCCCTGAGCTTTTCTGCTCAAGGCTAGTGCTCTACTACTTTAAGCCACAGTTCCACTTCGGTTTTCTGGCAGTTAATTGGAGATGAGAGTCTCACGGACTTTCCTGGCTGGGCTATCTTTGAATTGTGATCCTCAGATCTCAGCCTCCCAAGTAGCTTGGATTATAGGTATGAGCCACCAGCATTTGACAGAATTTTTTTATATAAATGAAATGGTTTACACAGGTAAGTGTAACATAATACTGGTAAGAGGAAAAAGTGGAGGGGAAAAAGAAGAAAGACCAAAAATTCCAGGTCCAATCTTAATGGTTAATTTTATAGTTAGCATTAAAGTAATTTTCATGATAATATAGGATAGAATATTTGAATGTAGGGGCTGGGAAGGTGACTCAGTGGTAGAGCGCTTGCCTTGCATGCCTGAGGCCCTGGGTTCGATTCCTCAGCACCACATAAGCAAAAAGAAAAAAGCCGGAAGTGGCGCTGTGGCTCAAGTGGTAGAGCGCTAGCCTTGAGCTGAAGAGCTGAGGGACAGCGCCCAGGCCGAGTTCAAGCCCCACGACTGGACCCAAAAAATAATAATAATAATATTTGAATGTAAAATATATTTGTACCATATATGGTAAGACATAAAACTAACATTAGGGAGGCAGTAGCATACATTGTTACTATAATTCTAGATACTTTTGTACTTGAAGAAATATTCTATTCAAATCCACAAAGGAATATTAATCTGCTTTCTAGATCTTGGACTACTTTATTCCTACTTTGCCATGTAGCTACTGTTTTTCTGCTGTTAAACTTACTACTTCACAGTCATGTGGCTTATGCCTGTAATCTTATCTACTCAAGAGGCTAAGATCTGGAAACTCAGTTTGAAGCCAGCCCAGGCAGAAGTAATGAGCAGGGCTGAACTCAGGTTTTAGAGTGCCATCCTAGCTAATTCAAGACCAAATTTAAACTCCAGACCTGCCAAGCAAGGGAAAAAAAAAAAAAAAAAAAATTTTCCTTGTAGAAAGAGATTTACTCCGGAGGTATTTTAACTTCAGTGTTTGCACATTGTGGAAACTTCTATTGAAGAAAGCACTGTTACACTCTTGAGTTACCAGAGAGGAAGAGACTGTGTCTCTTTTCCTCTATTTTGGAGGATTTTAAGAGTTCTGTAGCTAAAGTGCAAAATATAGTAAATTTAAGAAACATAATTGGAATTAGGAAATTTAAAGGTAAAATAAATATCAGATTTTCATTTTCAGTGTTTCAAAATAATTTATACTTGAGGTCATTTCTGATTAACATAGGGCAGTTGTATATTTAACTCTGCACAAGTCTTGCAAGTTTACTAGGAATCTAGGTATACTTCAAATCGCTATAACCAGTTTTTTATTGTGATCCAATTTTAGAAGTTTATCAGTGTAAAAATTCCATTCTGATAACTTTGAAATGGCAAACCACAATTCATTAGGTGTTTGATTCATTGAAAAAGTCCTAAAATGTGTTCACAAGTGGGAAACATAGGTTTATATATTTCACCTTTATAATGTTGGATTTGAAGTATTCTAGAGGGTACTGTAGTTACTTAAAGTGATTTTTGAAAAATAGGGAACTTAAACTGTTACTAAAGGTAAAATTATATCATTTGAAAATCAGTGTTGATATAGCCTATTTTGTTTGCTAAGTAATTACTGAATTTTCAATGAAGTTATTTTCATGATGGTTACTGTTTTTTTGCGGGGGGGGGGACTTCCAGTCTTGGGCTTGAACTCAGGGTCTTCGCACTGTCCCCGAACTGCTTCTTGCTCAAAGCTAGCACTCTACCACTTGAGCCACAGCACCACTTCCAACTTTTTCTGTTTATGGGGTACTGAGGAATCGAACCCAGGGTTCATGCATGCTAGACAAGCACTTTACCACTAAGCCACATTCCCAGCCAATTTTTATTTTTTTCTTGTTACTGCTTTTCTTTTTTCTACTCAGCAAGCATAGAAATGACAAAAAAAAGAAATTGGAATTATGTATCAGAAGAAATGATTAAGTTGTGAAAGCTCAAGAAAATGTGCTTTCTTTTCTAGCCTCCTTTTAGAGGATTCTGAAGAAGAGGAAGGTGACTTATGTAGAATCTGTCAAATGGCAGCAGCATCATCATCTAATTTGCTGATAGAGCCATGCAAGTGCACAGGAAGTTTGCAGTATGTCCACCAAGAGTGTATGAAAAAGTGGTTACAGGCCAAAATCAATTCTGGTAAGACTCATCCTAAGAGATGCATGTATGTATACATTTTGGTTAGCAGATTCGTTGCAATTTACTATTATTAAAAGTCTTAATAATTATATCTAAATCAGTTTTGAAGTAACAACACAGCCGTGAACATTAGCCTTGCTTTGTGAATGTAGTCATAGTACTTTTTAAAAATATTACCAAAGAACAACTTTATACATGAATAGTACAGTTAAAATTTGTAATTGCTTGGTATATCATATAAAATCCTTTTTTTTTTTAATCAAAGAAATACATTTGCCAGCTATGTATCCTAGAAAAGATAAATTGCTTGTCATGCTTTGGTGTCATTTAGCAAATTAAGAGATTCATTTGTTCATGGATTGCCTGTGATGAAGCCAAGCACAATTCAATTGTAGGTGGAGCTGTAGCATGGTAATAAAAAAGATGAGACCTCTTGTGGTGGTATTAGTTGATCCGGGGATGTCTTAGGGGAGGACATGTTACTGAGCTTAGTAATAAGAGCTAGCTATTCTAGAATGAAGAGCCAAGAGCGTTGTATGAGGAAGAATAGCTACTACATGGACTTTTAGGTCGGAATGACTTTTGGTGTAGAAATTGAATGATGCATAGTGTGGCTGATATCAATAGGGGTTGGAAGAGGGGTGATACATAGTTGAAATGAGAGAGAGCAGAGGCTAGCTCATGAAGGACTTAAAGATAAGGCCTAAAACTTAGGAGTGTGTGCATATGTGTGTGCACACACACATGTGCATATGCTTACACATGCCAGTCCTGGGACTTATTAAACTAAGGGCCTGGGAGATGACCCTGAGGTTTTGTTTTGTTGCTCAAGGTAAGTGCTCTACCACTTGAGCAACAGCTTTACTTCCAGCTTTTTGATGGTTTATTGTAGATAAGTTTCATGGACTCTCCTGCACAGACTGGCTTCAAACCTCAATTCTCAGATCTTAGCCTCCTGAGTAGCTAGAATTATAGGCATGAGTCATGGGTATGCACCTTAGACTTTTTTTTTTTTTCATCTAACCCAATGATGAAACACACTAGAGACTAAAATGAAATAATCGTATGTATATTGCTTGCTCTAGAGAAAAGTATGGGGGAAAATGGAAGCAGGGAGACCATTCAAGAGTTTATTAGAGTAGCATTTACCAGAATTGGTGATAGCTAGCTATAGATGTGGTAATGATGAGGACAGTGATAGAAATGGATAGATTTTGGGTTGTTTTGGAGATAGATTCATTTAGTCTTGAATAAAGGAGAAAGAATAATTAGGGAAGCTCTATTTTTGCCTTGAGCAACTAATTAAATAGTGTTCCTTTTACTGAAATAGGGAAGTTAAAAATGGAATTTCTCTTCTGACAGACAGGTAACCAAGCATTGTTTTTCACAGAAATTCATTTTAGGTAACTATATAGAAAATGTCAGTCATTAGCTACACCAGCCTGGCGTTTCAGAAGAAATACTCAATAGTAGTTTTAGTTATCATAAGGACATAAGTAGCATTTGAGGCTTTGAGATTAAATGAACACCTAGAGAATGACCAGATGTCTAAGGATGCTTAGGATACCTATAGAATGGACATTTGAGTAGCAGCCTCCAGTCAGGGAAAAAACTAAGAAAATGTCATGTTGTGCAAGCCAAAAGAAATCTTTAAAGAGAGTGTGACTAGATTCAGAGCATGGCTCAAGTGGAGCACTTGCTTAGCAAGTAGATATATCTTGAGTTTAATCACTAGAGATCAACCCAGTACTGGTCATGGTTCAAGAAAGGTGAGACCATGAAATGAACATTGGATGTGATAAAACAGTTGCTTTTGGCATTCAGTTTCTGTGAAGTAATAGGTTCATGAACCTGATTAGACTGAACTGAGGAGATGAAAAAGTTTAAAAAGGAAGACTGACGCATAGACTTCTCCCAACAAACAGCTATCAAAGAGACTGAAGATATGAAGTATGCATTATAGATGGGGATCATACAGTGTTTTTGTTTTATTTTGAGGGAAGAGAGTTTCGGGCTGTTTCTCTATTTCAGAGAAGCCAATAGAGATGATTTGGGGGATAAAATGATGGGGCCAGGTACTGTAATCCTATCCAAGAGCCTGAGATCTGAGGAGTGAGGTTGAAGCCATCCTTGACAGGAAAGTCTGTAAGACTTTATTTCCAATTAGCAACCAAAAAGCCAGAAGTGAAGCTGTAGCTCAAGTGGTAGAGCACAGCTGTGAACGAAAAAGCTCAAGGACAGTACCCAAGCCCTTAAGTTCAAGCTCCTATATCACCACAAAGAAAAAAGTAATTAATGATAGAATACGAAGTTTAAAGGCTACCCTTTAATAGCAGAAAAGATATTTCAATTCTAGAAAACTAGTATGAATGATAGATGTTAATCAATTTGTTCTTTTAATGAGAAGATGCATGACCTGCAATTTAATTGATTCTAGTTCTGTCTTCTTTAGGTCTTTGAGAGACGGATTAGAAAATTCTCAAACATGGGGAAAATAACATGCTAAGGCTGTATAGTAGGATTTCTAGGCAGCTGCAATGCCCATAAAGTGATTTTAATGTTGTGATTGTAGCTTAATAAAAGCACTTGTATAATATATGTGTGTGTTATTATATATGTTTTATACAACACACATACATACATTGGGGGGGGGTCCTGGGTTTGGCATAGAACACAGTAAAACTAAAATTAGTAGTAGTAGTAGTATTTTACAGTAAAATGTGCATTTTTTAGATTCTTGAATATAGAATGGAGTTTATTGGGTTTGGCTTCTGGAGTAAAAATACTAAAGGGAGTTAAGGACATCTGTAAGGATATAATTATGGTGGTCATAATCATGTAAATCAAAGCCAGTAGGAGCAGTTAGGGCAGTGATAGTCTCTTTTTGAATCTCATTGACATTGAAGAGAGTTGTCAGCGTAGGTTAGCTACAATAATAAATTGTTGACAAAATAAGCACAAGGTGGTATTTTTAAGTGCAGATCCTAGTGGGTGCAGTGAATAAGTCAAGGTAGGAAAGGTAATGTTTGGAAGCAAGACGGTTGAATAACTTAAGAATACAAAATGAATGGTCTGTGAATGTTGAAATAACCAAGAAATAAGTTGTTGAAGATAGGTAGCTGTCCAGGTGCTAAAAGTCATTAGTAATGAGAGGGATGTAAGGTTTGCAAACACCAGAGGGGAGCAACTGTTTTCCCTTTTGGTTATGAAGTACAAGGGCCTCGGAAAAAGGAACATTGAAGAGTATATAGTCACTGTGGTTCAGGCATTAAGTTTAGGAAAGAGATTGTGGGGTAGAGGGGAATCTGGAAACTTCCTGTTCCCAAGCCTGACACTTTTTGTTTAGTTTGCTTTGGTGGTAGTACTGGAGTTTGAGCTCAGGGCTTTGTGCTTGCTAGGTACTTCACAACTTGAGCCATACCTTCACCCTTTTTTGTCTTAATATTTAGAAAAACAGTATTTAAGAATTGACATGTGATTCTTCTATTTATACTTCCTATGTAGCTCAGAAAACACGCGTAAAACACCATTATTGGCTGAGATGAGGGTTTTCTAAATCTGTCATTACCCCTGTATACTCCTTTCTAAAAAAGCTGGCCTAATAGGAATATGCTTCTAATCTCCAATATAGCTGGGCCCATGGGTGCTGGGCCTATTCCTTTATGTTTTTGTTTGTTTGTTTTGTTTTGTTTTCCGGCTTTTTCTGCTTATGTAGTGCTGAGGAATGGAACCCAGGGCTTCATGCATGCAAGGCAAGCGCTCTACCACTGAGACACCTTCTCAGCCCTTCCATTATGTTTTCATGGGACCATTATTGTATATGAATTTTTTCTTGGACCAAACACTACCTAAGTATATAGTGAAAATACAATGCATCTGTCTACAACTGATTTGAGACAGGATGGTCAACGTACTTTCTCAGAGGAGTACTTTCGTCTGTTCTCTAGAAAATGTGCTTAAGTTACTACTGTCTTAATGCCTTTTTTGTTTACTATTAAGTAGTGCTAGTTATAAGACTTACCTACTCCTTGAAAACAGGGCTACTGCTTTTTTATTTCATAATCTCCTAGTGCCTTTGTAACTGTTTGGCATAAAATAATCACCAACAAATGTGAGTTCAGTGAATATATTTAATTTTAAATTAAAGATCTTTTCTCATAAAACAACTAATTTAGGATTTTTTTCAGTTGGAAAGATTACATAGACAAAACTGAGTACTAAATTTGAGCCAGGAGCTTACAATAGTTAAATGTTGAGGATATATGAAATGAAAGATTTTTTTTTGTTTGCTTTATTTATTTATTTATTTTATTTTCTAATCATGGGGAAAATGGAACAAAATTTTCTGGCTTTACTATTTTTAAATATTTCAGTAGCATTCAGAGAACTTTGTGTAGTCATTATAAACATCTCTTTCTTAAAAACTTTTTTATTAACCAAGATTAAAAAAAAACTCCTAAATCAGGGAATAGTAACTCCCTGATTTCTCTTCCTAATTCCTGATTCTTTAAATTGGCTGATTTAGATAATATCCTATAAATTAAATGTATAAAGTTTATTATTTGAACAAATATTTTTGTGCACTTCATTTCAGTTAATAGCTTCACATTCTCATGTGATAGCATGTATGAGAACTTAATTCCATTTACGGCTTCTTCCCCTCCTCGTCATCAGGCCAGTCAAGTTGCTTAGATTTCACAAGGTCTTGGGTGTATCAAAGATACTGTTCTGAATATGTAACTAGTTGTTTGAAATGCTACTGAACATTGTATTCATGATATGACAAGGTATTTCAAGAGGAAGTTGGAAGGATGATTTTCCATTGCCTCTCTATATATATTAAAGTGTCTAGGATATAGTTATCTAAATAAGGGTGGAGGCTTAAGTAGCATAGGAAGGAACCTGGTATGCACATTGGGTATTATAGATTACTATCTTCAGCGTCATTACTGGTTTATTGGAGTACACAGTCTCATCTTTCTTCCTCTTTTACCTCCTTTCCCCTTTCTTTTCTTACTCTACACTTTCTGTTCTAATATCATCTGTAGGATTTTCTACATTTTAACCTAAAATTTTAAGGGAAAATGTTTTGTGAAAACAGTATAAAACCTAGCTTTTACTTGTTTAATTTTTGTCAGGTTCTTCATTAGAGGCTGTTACCACCTGTGAACTCTGTAAAGAAAAGTTGCAGCTTAACCTGGAGGATTTTGATATTCATGAACTACATAGAGCTCATGCAAATGAACAAGTTAGTATATTTTGCCTAATTTGGTAAGTGTCTATCCTATGCTTAAGGGACAGCTCTTGAAGAAAAGATTTAAGTCATGGTCAGAAATTCTAAATTAAATAATATTCTTAACATAATTCTCTCTTACTACATTGTTAATAGTTTTATCATTTTTTTCTCTCCTCTCATTTAAAGTAAAAGACAACCCATGTTCATCTTTTAAATTTAATAAGATAAATTTTTCTTCTCTATAAATAAGTCTGAAAAAAATAAAGGCTTAGGACAGTGGTCCCAAGTAGGCATGCCAACTTACTTTCCCTAAATTGTAAGCAATTTAAATAGTCCAGTTAAAATGAAGAGCTCAGTATTTTTCTTGAAAAAAGAAATGTGTTTAAAAGGATTACCAAGGTTATTTCATCTCTCCAAAAGAAAATCCTGTAGCCATTAAACAGTGTTTTTCATTTCCTTCTCCTAGGCGCTAGCATCTCCCAATCCTTATTCTGTTTTATAGATTTACCAGTTTGGGGTAATTCATAAAAATGAAATCATACAATGTGAAGTCTTTTGTGAAGCCTTTTAAAGTGATATATGAGAATAAGGGGTACTCTTTGAAAAACTGATTAAACCTATGTATTTTTCTTACAAAATATATACATAGATACAAGTTCTTATATATAGTTTAAGGAATTGCTAGATTCCTTGAAAGGAATTGCTTAGATTCAGGTTTGAAAATCACTGATCTAAACAATGAAAATTAGTTGATAGAGCATAAATGCTACTTTAATACCAGTTATAATTTTGATTTACTCTGCTAAGCTAGTTGTCCAAAAAGAAAATAACTTTCAGCAATGAAAGGTCTTAAATCCTTAAGGAATCTATAATGACAGGTGAACTATTTTAAACAACAGGGCAAAGTAAGTATATGCAAAGGTAGAATAAAAAGAAAGTATATTTGCAGGAGGAGAGTAGGTTTCAAAGGGATGTTTTTTCTCTTGTTACCTCCTCCTTTTCATGTTCATCATGTCTCAACACCAGCTCTGGTTTTTCATTAAAGGGAAATTTTTATTTAGTTATTTTAGTGATTCATGTTCTTAAAAAATTTAGAGGTCTGTAGGTAGAATCATTGTAAAGACAATGACAGCCTTGTTTCAGCTTCTTGGCTTTGCCTAGTTTTATATGTAAATCATGAATTCTAGTGGCTTGATAACTACCCTCATTTTAAGCAATGAGTTTAATGTTTCCTCATTTTTTATTGGACGTGTCAGATATGTGAATTGCCAAAATTTACAGTGAAAAGCTACACAGTGCTGTGTTTGTGATTTTTATTCACAGCTTCAGCCAACATTAATAGGGTTGGGGTTGTAACTAACTCATAGATAGGGTGGTTACCTAGCATGTGTGAGATGTGGAGTTCTCCCAGCACAGTTCCCCCTTCCTTCTCTCCAAAAAAAATCAACTTTATTTTTACCAATTAAAAATTCTATGTGAATTCAGGAATGTGTTTCCCTTATCCATACTTAATCTGTTCCCTTTAAGCTAAAGTAAAAACAGTTGAGCTATCTGGATGAACATATTTATTTAGGGTAAATGTAGTAATTTTTGAGTAAACAAGCACTATTAACCATTTGTAAAAGGAAATGAGAGCTTTATAAAAAATAAAGCATTCTACCATCAGCTTATTTAAAAGCTAAATTTATATATATAAGTTATTACATAAAGGAAAATGAGAACAAAGAAGAAAGAAATTTAAAAATTTTAACAAATTATGAAGGCTAGTCAGTTTTTGTATAATACACTTCTTAAGGAACTGGATATGAATATATTTCCTCTAGTTTATCACTAAAGTGTGAATATCAGTATAATTTTAATTTTTCTTTTTTTCTTTTCTCCTGTTTGCTGCTCTATTGAAGGCTGAATATGAATTTATCAGCTCTGGTCTCTACCTAGTTGTGTTACTGCATTTGTGTGAACAAAGCTTTTCTGATATGATGGGAAATACAAATGAACCAAGCACACGTGTCCGAGTAAGTAATATTGGTGTAGAGGTAAAGGGTGGGTGAGATATGGCAAATGTTTGTTATGTGTTCATATTGTTTTCACTGGGGAGCTTTTATCGTTTGATGTTTTTTAAAAATAAAGATACTGTAGATTTAGTGGAAATTACTGTCTTCTCCAATAAGCACCCTAGTTTTCTTAGAAAGCTCTTTTGAGAATTTTAATATAATTGGAATATATTTCATTGAGAAACAAGGAAGGAATTAGAAACACCAAGGGAAACTGTTCTTTTAATAAAAAAAAATAGTCCTTAGTTTTTACATCTTAGAAACATGCAATTGAGGGCTGGGAAGGTGGCTCAGTGGTAGAGCACTTGCCTTGCATGCTCAAGGCCCTGGGTTCGATTCCTCAGCACCACATAAGCAAAAAGAAAAAAGCCGGAAGTGGTGCTGTGGCTCAAGTGGTAGAGCGCTAGCTTTGAGCTGAAGAGTTGGGGGACAGTGCCCAGGCCCAGAGTTCAGGCCCCACGACCGCACCCAAGGAAAAAAAAAAAAAAGAAACATGCAATTGACTTCCAAAAGCTGGAAAAAAAGTCATAAATGGACTTCAGTTTATCTTATTATTTTGTAAAAGATTACCAGTATATTCATTTTTAAGTGTTTACCTAACAAACTAAAATTTTAGATGTAGACTAGTTAGATTTAACTATGCTTCCGTGTACTGACAGGAAATTTATAATCTACTGTTTTGACCATTTTATGAAGAAAGTCCTATGATTACTGTCATTACTCTAGCATTTGGACACTTAGTATCTTGAATTGTGTTCCTATATATGTCCTTCAAACTTGTTTTGATATATATGTTCATTTTGGCAATAAAATTTTTTTAGTAGAGTCCATGTTACAGTGTAGTGTTTTTATTTTGAAAATTATCAAAAAACCTGCAAGTCAAAATCACAATATTCTTAAATTAATAAAAGACTTCTCTATATTTCATCAGTGGACAGATGGTTGTCATTGAGAGAAAAAAAAGAACAAACTATCAAAAGAGCATTCAGAATTTCAACAAAGATGTTTTGATTCCTCAGTTCTTTAGACATGAACTCTGTAAAATTATTTCTGAAAAGATACCCCTAACTTTTGAGAATGAGAAAAAAACATATAAAGCCTATAAAACCTATTGAATTCATTCGTTTAAAAAAAAAGTTAATAGTTATTAACAAGGTTAAGTTAGGAGGTTACTAGGATTTTTTTAAAAAGTACAGGCTTAAATTGTATACAGTTACCAGCTATCTAGACAGGCAAATTTTAGTTCATTTGCTTCCAAAGTATTTTGATGTTTTTCTTTTTTCTCCCCTTCACTTTAAATTATAAACAACGATTATATTACATAGAGAGATTAAACTTTTCCCTAATTTTAAGAAATGGATTTCTACATGATTAGTAATGATTATATAAAACATTTAACAGTAATGCCCTTATGGTTATGACTTTTAACATGGGGGATGAAATACCCCTGTATAAAGGACTAAAATGGTGTTTACTTTTTAAAGTAGAAATGAATCTCCTATACTTGATTCTCTTTAGATCCATTTGCAACATTTAAACTACTGTATTTCTTTCTGCATTGTTTCTAGTTTATTAACCTTGCAAGAACTCTTCAGGCACATATGGAAGATCTCGAAAGTAGGTGGAATTTCCCTCCCCAGACTTGTTGAATATACTTTTGCAAATTAAACCCACAGAACAAAATCTAAGTATATATACTCTTTTCGATTAAATTAGAGCTTCGGTGGATAGCTGGGTTGGCTTGGAAAATAAGAGTTGGACAATTGGCACTAGTCTTTTAATTTGTATTTGTCTTAAGATACAGAAGGATACATTTTTTAACTATTATTGTTTTACTTTTATTGTAAATAAATCACTTTGATTTTAGCACTTGTACTAAAAAGATACTATTTAACTATTAAACTATATTTCTTAGTTTTTTTTAATGTGTAAAGAAATTTTACTTATTAGGTTTGCTTTGCTAAGGGTTTTCCTTGGACTTGTGTATGGTTCCGGAAAATAGAGAGAAAGTCCTAGACAGGCACTGGTAGCTCACGCTTGTAATCCTAGCTACTCATGAGGTTGAAGATCACAGTTCGAAGCCAGCTTATGCAAGGAAGTCTGTGATACTCCTATGTCCAATTAATCACCAAAAAGTTGGAAATGGAGCCATGGCTTAACTTGTAAAGCACTAGTTTGAGCATAAAAGGTCTGGTCCTGGCCCAAAGTCAGTCCCTGGACCAGAACCCCCAAAAAGAAAAGAGAGGGGAAGTCCCAATTCTCTGTACATGACAAAAACCATGTAAGTACTTCCACAGCCTGCCCTCTTAAAAGCCCTATAGCACCTCAGTGGCGTATCATACCAGGTGGGCACAGAAATCAGTGGCTCTGGGAACATTTTGAAAACTAACTTTAATTCCTACATGTGAAAATACAGGAGTCAGAATTCATTTAGTGCAATTGCTTTTAAGCTTTATAGCTTCTTGAAACTAGAGCCTTTAATTGACTACAAAACTTTGATGCGATAATAATTTGTTCTGGCGTATTTTCCCCAGACTTCCTATTTCAGGAAACTGTCATCTCTTTTAGAATATAGCTTCCTAAACATAGCAAGGTTTGTTCCCCAGCATTTAAGGAAAGAAACAAGATGCTATGAAATAACACCCACATTCAAGTAAAGGAGGCAAGTGCTATAAATGAATCCCAAAGTACCTGTGCCCAGTGTGCGGCAAATGTCTGTAATCTAAAGTACCCTGGAGGAGGGGCCAAGACAGTACTGTGATATGCACTAGATCCTGTCCAAAAAGTACAGTAAAAAAGCAGAAAGACTCGGGGCACCCTCCAAGTTACAGAGCTCAGGTCTAACAGTTGTAAAACCTCATATTCAATCCCCAGTGATATAGGAATAAAAAGGGAAGAAAATACCACTATATTAGTATATTTTGAAAATCAATTTGAACTCAATTTTCTTTGGTGGAATTAACAGAAAGCTCTCTGAAAAGCTATTCTAGTCTTTATGAGAGAGCATAAACCAAAGGTTTATCAGTTACAAGCTAGGGGTCAAATATTAAAAGGTTTTATTTATAAATGTTTCATACTTTTCTGTAATTTGTTCTGGTTTGACTTCACTTGCTAGGTGTTCTTAAATCATATAATACTAATACAAGAAAAGAGTATATTAACCATAAATGTTGGTTAGATGTTTCTTTAGTGAACTTTCACTTTCCTTTGTATATAAAGCAGTTATTTATAGAGTCTTTGTTGTTGGTTTTTTTGTGTGTTTTTTTCCTACTCTGTCCTTCTTAAAGACATACAAAATGCTTTATATTAAATATCAAACAACTAATGATTGTGGAATAAAATGTGGTCAGAAATGTAAAAATGATGTTTCTGGCAGTTTGGAGACAGGGTGGTAATCTCAATAGTTTTTTACTGAGTCCAATTATTAAATAACGTAAGCTGTGTCTATATAAAGCTTTTTTGACACACTAAATAAAGCTTTTTCTTGGCACTGTATAGACATAGCATTAATGTAAGTTGCAAGAACACCCATAACCTGTTATTCTATGTACATTTTTTTTCATTCTCATCGGATGCATCAAACATGCAGCGGTAATAAGCCAGATTCTACTCAGGTGTGTGAGAGCACTTGCCTTAAATTTACTTTTTCTCTAGTGTATGTGTCATTGCTACTAGGAGCACAAACTGATCTCAGAAATGGTTTAGAAGATCCTCTTGAACGACATTTATAAGCATTTTCATTTTTGTAAAACTATGTAACACCACAAAAAGGTGTGGGGGTGGGGGTGCTATGAATGGGTGTCACCCACAATCAAACCACCCTAACTCAGTCATGATAACTTAGCATTTTGACCAAACAGTATACTAAATTGGGATTTTTGTATTACAAGTCATTGCTGTTCTGGCTTCATATTTACATTTCCCATTCTCATCCTCCTCTAAATCATTCTTGATCATCATGTTTTCTTTTAACAGCTTCAGAGGATGATTCTGAAGAAGATGGAGACCATAACAGAACATATGATATTGCCTAACTTCATTTAAGAGAAATGGATGATCTGTGAACAAGTGTTTATTAAAACTGGCAATTAATTGTGAAATAATTTTGTGGGGAATGCCTATTAAATATATTGACTTACATAAAATGAATATATATACATACATGTATCCATGTAGATATATATTCATTCTCAAGTGTTGCTGAATTAAAATTCTGCTGGACCCTTTTAACATTGGCCAGCAAATCTGATGTTTATAATATGGTAATCAAAAGCAGTTTTTTTTGTTTATTTGTTTGTTTTAGGTGAGTGGGAAAGCATTACCCTTGATTTAAATACCTAAGCACTGTCCATCAACCCTTTGTTGTGTTCTGATTACTGTAGCCATATTTATGGGGGAAACAAGTTTGTGTTTTAGTCGCTTGCTAGTGAGAAAGATGGGACAAAATGTACTTTTGAAATGAAATGCCAAATGGCATCTAATGAGTATTTTTTTTAATGTCTTAAAGTTGTAGCCAAATTTTCATGATCATTTACTTCCAGTGTTCTTTAAAAAAAAAAAGAAAAACCTGCAAAGAATGGGGACAAGTTTATGAAAAACATATTAGGTTTCCAAATTTAGTTTCAATTCTAAACTCATTTAACTTTAAAACCTAATTTTTAAAATATATAAAATACAGAAATGATGGATAAATTTTATATTGATTTGCAAAATGCAGATTATATTTGATAGTCCGTGTTATGTAGGTATTCCTTTTGGGGATATTTAATAGCTGTAAGTTATATGAGAATTGCCAGTCAAATGGTATTTGGTTAAAAAAAATTACTGCAATCTCAAGTTAATGGAATATTTTAAAATCCCACCTTCAAAGTTTAAAACACTGGTTTTCAATGTACTTTTTAGTGTTGTCACTTCTTTATAAATATGATTAAAAAATAACCTGTTTGGATCTTGGTCATTTTTAACTGTTCCTTGGTAATTCTGGGCATTTATTTGATGATTACTAGTATTTTTCACTACCTTTGGAAAACATGAACATTACCTTTTCAACATGAATGAGTCTGCACTGTGGTTATGAGTTGTTTGAATTTTCATAACATTGTATTTTTCCTTGTCAACACCCTAGTATAAATGGTTACAAACACATGCATTTGGTTTCAAAAATAAAAGTCTGATGTTATGGCAACAAACTACTTTTTCAAAACCTGCCTAGAAACCATGTTATTTCTCAAATGTGAATGAACAGTTTGTCCACACTTAGTTTGTTCCTCTTCTGTAAAATCTTGGCTTGAAATAAAGTGCATATTGATTGATTTATAGTTTGAACTGTTTCCTTTTAAACAGTGCTCAAAGACTTCCTTTAAAACTGTTTTAGCCAGGCTCCAGTGGCTCGCGCCTGTAATCCTAGCTACTCAGGAGACCTGAGGATTGTGGTTCAGAGCCAGCCTGGGCAGGAAAGGGCATGAGACTCCAATTGACCACTCAGAAAAGTGGCATTGTGGCTCAAGTGGCAGAGCGCTAGCCTTGAGCTGAAGAACTGAGGGACCCCACCTCGGCCCAGAGTTCAAGCCCCATGATTGACAAAAAAAAGTTTTATCTAAACTTCAAATCAGTTTTTGTCTATTACCTTTGCATTTCTTTTAAGCTAAACCACAAAATTTTAAGATACCAGTTTTATCTGTATACATTCTAAAAACGTCAAGATGGAATAAAACATTCTACAATTTGTAGTTTGGCACTACATATGAAATGTCAAAATAATAATGACAGTTTTGTACCCATTTAGCTTTGCTGTATTAACTTCCCATATTATATGAATGGCACTCTGAAGCAATAAGTGAAAATGAGGGGGGGGGAGTAGTTCATTGTCAGTTTTAAACTGGAATTACTGCATATCAGGAAGCACCAGTGTAGTTGCATTATGTATTCATATTTAGAATTTTTCCATACGTGGAAAATAATGATACCTTCATTCTCAAGCTCCCATACAAGGCTTCACTCAGCTGCTTCTGCATTTGAAGAGTATAAAATCCCTAAGTTGTACCTAAGATGGTTCCTTTTTTAAAGGGCTGAACCAGATTGGTTTTTATCATGAGTGCATAAATAATGTAACCAGAATGATCACTATCATACGTTATTTTCTTTCATTTTATATTCAAATATTACACAGGATTCACCATCAGTATTAGATGTATTGGTCTCAGAGTATCAGAAGTTTAGTCAAATTGAACACAATTTTCTTCAGCAACAACCAAAACACAATCGTCGTTATAAGGTGATTGGGGTGCAGTTGAAAAAACTGTGGTGAAACCAGAACCAGAGTTTCTTTTGTAGAAGAACCAAATGATCGCTCCCAAAACTGTCAGAATTACTGTGCTAGCAATCACTAAAGTTGATATTAAAATATGGTTATCTGAAAGGGAAAAGAAAAAACACTTGATATATCCAGGTATACAAGTTGGAATTTTGGGAAGCACCAGTGTATTTTCATCATGCATTCATATTTATAACTTCCCACACATGAGAAAGTTACACATTATCAAGGTTTGTGGTTTTTTTTTTAATCTGAGAAATGCCATACTTTCAATTAAAAGGTTGTCAACTGAAGAACCCAATGTGTTCCATGCTATTATGTTTTTATTAGCTTTTTTATTCTGAATCAAGATCTTACAAACACATCTACTGCTCTCCAGAGATAATGAATTTAGATAATTACACTAGTGAGCTCTAATAAAAGTTTGTCTAGCTGGTCTTTTTGCTTCAAAGAAAAAAAAATCCAAGAGCTGCAATTTCTTGCATTTTTGTTTCTTTGCATTCAGTCAAGTAATGCTATATAGTTACTCTAAATTCTATAAATACAACTTTGCATTTCTTTTCAAAACCGTTAGTCTTTTATAAGTCAATTTCACAAGCCAAAATATTTAAATTATATTATTTGGTCTATAGTAATAAAGGTCTGAAATATTTCACAATCTTCCTTTGCAGATGAAATTTTATGTATACTTAAGTATGTTTAAATTCATTTCAACTGACTTGTTAAAATAGGGTTTGAGGGCTGGGAAGTTGGCTCAGTGGTAGAAGCGCTTGCCTTGCATGCCTGAGGCCCTGGGTTCGATTCCTCAGCACCACATAAGCAAAAATGAAAAAAGCCGGAAAGTGGTGCTGTGGCTCACAGTGGTAAAGTGCTAGCCTTGAGCTGAAGAGCTGAGGGACAGTGCCCAGGCCCAGAGTTCAGGCCCCACGACCGGACCCAAAAAAAAAATAGGGCTTGAAAGAATTAAAAGATTAGTGGGATAAATCTCATCTAGTCTTTCATTAAGGTGAGGAAAGCCATGGTTTTATTTACATATGTAAATAAATATACATGATTCTATACAAGATTTTTTAAACACAGGAAATGGTAAGCAACTCTTTACTCTTAAAATATTGTCACAGTTTTTCGGGACATAGGTGTTACTACAGACATTAAAATTAAAATTTTAAAATTCTTTCCTACCTGCATATACTACTTTGTTTTCAGTACCCATAATTAGCCATAGGAACATTATAATCCATAACATTAGTCATAAGAACATGCGTTGTTTAATTTTAATGGTTGTTTTCCTTTTTATTTTATTGATTTTATGTTTATGTGGTACCAAGGAATTGAACAGAGGGCCTCATATATGCTGGGCAAGCACTCCATCACCAAGCCACGTTCCCTGCTCCTACAAGCGTTTTTGAGTCAATGAGCACATAATAAGTAAACTTTGGTCAGAAAGCAGATCAAATCAAATCAAGATGATTTTATAAGTATCACAGCTTTAACTGAAGATTGAAAGACCTATAGACAGCATCCAAAAATTGGTAGAGAACAGTATCTGCAAGTGACTTGTGGCCAGGTTTAATGCCCGCATACTAAAATGGGGAGAAAAGCCATCCTCATTGTCAGCCAACATAACTGGCAGCATATAAAAAATGTTTCGGGGGGATAGGTGGGGGGAAGATGGGAAGGGGAAACAAAGGAGGAGGCAACAATGCTTGATGAAAAATGCACTCATTATCTTGCCCATGTAATTGTAACCCCTCTGTACAGTATTTTCACAATAAAAAAAATGTTTTGGATACACCCTGATTCTAATATTGGCCATTTGAAGACCAGATTTACCCAGAAAAAGTACGTTAAGCTGTGAACCAATGGCTCACACCTGTAATTCTAGCTACTCAGGAGGTAAGATCGAAGGATGATGGTTTGAAGCCAGTCTGGTTAGGAAAGTGGAGTTTCTCAAGTGGTAAGTGCTAGCCTTGAGCAAAAAAAGCTCAGGGATAGTGCCCAGGCCCTGAATTCAAGCTCCAGGACCAGTACATACACATGCATGCACACATGTGCACATGCGTTGAAATCTAGTGCAGGTTACTGGGTGCTAACTATACATGTAATTTGGAAACATAATGAAATGACTGACTTGAATCCATTTAGTAACAGCAAAAAGTCAAATCCCCTTTGCTTATTGCTGTTATATCCAATGGAATTGCCTTTATTTCCCATCTAAAGTCCAATTTCTCAAGGTTCAACATTCCTGCACGCTCCTTTCCATAACTTTTGCATCCCTTAACCATCCTATTCATTCTTCCCAAGGTCTTCCAACTTTTCTTTGGAAAGTCAATGTTTGCCAAAAGCTTTGCTGCACTTGAGTGTCCCCTTCAGTCCAGTGATCCTAGTCTCATATAAACTAAGCCTAATGTCTGTATGACAGGTGTTATTTCTTGAGATTTCATTCTGCTTAAATACAGCTTTTGTCAGTGAGGCTACCTACTTTATTTTTTTTATTTTTTATTTTTATTTTTTGTCGGTCGTGGGACTTGAACTCTGGGCCTGGGCGCTGTCCTTCAGCTCTTCAGCTCAAGGCGAGCGCTCTACCACTTGAGCTACAGCGCCACTTCCGGTTTTCCAGTGGTTTATTGGAGATAGGAGTCTCACGCTCTCTCCTGCCCGGGCTGGCTTTGAACTGCGATCCTCAGATCTCAGCCTCCTGAGTAGCTAGGATTACAGGCATGAGCCACCAGTGCCCTGCGAGGCTACCTACTTTAAAAACATGCACAAAACCTTTCTCCTGCACTCAACTCATCCTGACTTTTCCTCTAAATAGCATATTTCACTATCTGACATGTCTTACCCTTTTCCTGTTTTGTTCACTGCCTTCAATGGCTACTTCAGAAGAAAGCTTAGCACTTAGTGTTTATGCACTTTTAATGTAGATTTACACGTGAATATTTCAATGAATTCATAGCATCTTCTGATAAACATGGAGTTTCTTCAATTGGCTACTGTAGATAATGCTGTTGCAAACACATACCCAGTTCCTGGGTTTCAGTTCCTTGAGGTGTACATGCAGATGTGGGATTGTGGAACCATATGATGATTCTATTTTTACATTTTTTGAGAAAGTGCTCTTTACCACTGGTTGCACACACACACACACACACACACACTAACACACATTTCCACAACAGTGTGCAAGGGTTGCAGTTTCCTCACATTTACACCATTTTCTGTCCCATACCCCTCACCTCCCAACTTGTACTTTTTTTCCCCCCAGTCATGGCGCTTGAACTCTGGGCCTGGGCGCTGTTCCTTAGCTCTTCAGCTCAAGGCTAGCGCTCTACCACTTGAGCCACAGCGCCACTTCTGGTTTTCTGGTGGTTTATCAGAGTCACAGACTTTTCCTGCCTGGGCCGGCTTTGAACCGCAATCCTCAGATGTCAGCCTCCTGAGTAGCTAGGAGTACAGTGTGAGCCACCAGCACCCAGCGACTTTTTTTTAAGTTGTAACCAGCTTATAGGTGTGAGGCAGGTGTGTGTGTGTGTGTGTGTGTGTGTGTGTGTGTGTAAAATGCTATTCGTTGTCTTCCCAAAGGAAGATGAGGCTATAGCTTCTGTGTGTATATCCATAACCTTCCCTTTCTTTTTCTATATCTCTATCATGGAAAGCCACAAATGAAGAAAACATTTGTAAAATATGTATTAGAAGATGTATACCTTGTTACAAACAGTAACAGTTCTCATTGAAAAGTTACATGGTAGTTTCAGAGCTACCTTATGATAAAATTCCACTTTTGGAAATACAATCAAGCTCTAGGACAACTGTAGTGACAGACATCAGAATAGTAGAGGATATCATGTGAAGTGAAATAAACTATTGTGTGTTTTCTCATGTGGAGAAAAGAGAGGCTGTAAAGATCAATGTATAACATGCATGTATGGAAGTGAAAATAAAACTCAGCAGTTTCAGTAATACAGTTCAAATGTGTTAAAATCAGGGAGTGGATTGATAATATGGTGGACATTTGTTGTGAATGATATTGAGGAACTTTATATTATGATGGTAATACTGGGTGTTTTAATTTCACAGACAAGTGAATATACAAATAGCAAGCTGTATAAGATTTCAAAACAGGGGATTAAAAACTATTCAGGCCAGGCATCGTGGTGCCTGCCTATAATATAGCACCTAGGAAGATGAAGCCGGAGGATTTCAAGTTTAAGGATGAGCTACTTAGCAAGATTTACTGATATGTGTATATCTCTATACACATATATGCATACATATATACATGCATCCATATGTTCATATAACCCAACTGATGAAAATCTGGAGGTATGCTAACAGCCACTCAGACATTGCTAAGTGAGAATGCAAAATGATACAGTTCCTCTAGATGCTAAACACCATTGATCAAAGTTGTAGATTCACTTTTGATGCAGTAATTTCATTTTGAGGAATTAATTCAGTTAAGCTTGTATTTGTACATTTTTTTCACCATCATTCACAATAGCAAATTTTAGGAAAAGCCAAGTGGAAGGTTTAAGCTGGGAAGAGTATTCAGTTGTAATAAGTGATTAGATAAATGTATATCGATAAACTAGTGAATTTAACAAAACAGAAGTTACCTTCCTCACTTTGCATCAGCAAAAGAAACAGAAGGTAAAAGAAGAAATGGAGTGAAACAGTGTCTAGTAAGGGTAAAGATATTGTAGGGTGCATGGGGCAGTGATTGCCTTCTATAATTTTGTGTTTTGAGTTACCTTATCCCTCCCCCATTTGTCTATTGACTCAGTTATTTGGCAGTACTGGGGCTTAAATTTAAGTCCTTGTGCTTGATAGGCACTCTCCCATTTAAGGCACAACTCCCAGCCCTTTTTGCTTTAGTTATTTTTCCAGATAAAATTGCCAGCAAAAAGAGCCAACCTTGACAGCAAGCATACCTATACCTCCTATAAGGCTGGGAATACATGGGAAAGACCACAACTGGCTTGTTTGTTGAGATGTAGGTCTCACTACCCTTTTGCCTGGGCTGGCTTTCAACCATGATTCTCCCCATCTCTACCTTCTGAATAGGTGAGAATACAAGTGTTAGACACCATTTACCCCCTCCCCCCCTTTTTTTTAGATCGTGGGGCCTGAACTCTGGGCTGTCTGTCCCTCAGCTCTTCAGCTCAAGGCTAGCACTCTACCACTTGAGCTACGGTTCCACTTCTGGCTTTTTCTGCTTATGTGGTGCTGAGGAATCAAACCCTCATGCATGCAAGGCAAGCACTCTGCCACCTAGCCACCACCTTCCTAGCCTATCCATACCCCCTTTAAAAAAAAATAATAAAATACAGCTAGTAAGCCCAACTTAAGATAAATGTATTATGTAAATGTAACTGAGGTGAAGCCTTTTTTTTTAAGTTGCAGTTTTATCCAACAAACACAGGTAATGAATTCCATAATAAAATACTATGACAAAATGGCCACTTTGTGCATAAGTTAGAGTTACCATATTTAATGTGCCAAGAGGGTTTTCTAGCATCTTATAAAAGCTCTATATTGGGGCTGGGAAGGTGGCTCAGTGGTAGAGTGCTTGCCTTGCATGCATGAGGCCCCAGGTTCAATTCCTCAGCACCACATAAGCAGAAAAAGCTGAAAGTGGTATTGTGGATCAAGTGGTAGAGTGCTCTAGCCTTGAGCTGAAGAGCTGAGGGACAGTGCCCTTGCCCAAAGCTCAGGCCTCATGACCAACAGCAACAACAACAAAAAAGCTCTATATTACATAACTAATTTTAAAGGTGTCTATAATATTTAAACATGCCAGAATTTTAAAGTATTTTTAATTATGGAGAAACAGTTAAGAACAGAATATTGCTTACCTGACAAATACTTCTTGTCAAATGGGACTGAAATGCAAAAAAGAAAATTAAAATTTTTAGTATGCTTAGTTATAAGATTAAAAATTAAAATGAACACTATTAGTTTAATATCCTGATTACTACCACTTTGTCCATTTTCTCTGGTATCTATGCGTTCTGATTTTAGTTTGGAAAGACATATTAGCTTGACAAAATCCATTAGTGTGTTTGCTGGTAAAAAGTAAGGGAGCAAGGGAAAAAGACAGCCATGAGACAAGGGAGAAAGGACACAGTTGGAGAGTTATGGAAAACAAACATAAAATTAAGCAACTGTGGGCTGGGAAGTTGGCTCAGTGGTAGAGTGCTTGCCTTGCATGCATGAGGCCCTGGGTTCGATTCCTCAGCACCACATAAGCAAAAAAAAGCCGGAAGTGGTGCTGTGGCTCAAGTGGAGAGCACCAGCCTTGAGCTGAAGAGCTAAGGGAGAGCGCTCAGGCCCAGAGTTCAGGCCCCACAACCGGACCAAAAAAAAAAAAAAAAAGCAACTGTGGCCTTCATTATTTGCCAATTTGCTCAGGATTTCTGACATTTTCAAGTTTCCATTTAATTAAAAACTTACTTTATGCTGGGCATCAGTGGTTCATGTCTATAATCCTAGCTACTGAGCCTGAGATCTAAGGATAGCAAGTCAAAATCCGCCCAGGCAGGAAAGTCTGTGAGACCCTTATCTCAATTAACTAACAAAGAAGGTGGAAGTGGAGCTAGAACTCCGGTGGTAGAGCACTGGCCTTGAGCATAAAAGCTAAGAGACAGTGTGTAGGCTGAGTCAAAGCCTCAGGACCAGGAAAAACAAACAACCCTATTTTATATAATGAAGCCCTGAAGCCTAATACATGAAACAAGTTTTTAAAAAATCTTTGAGGTTGGATGCTAGTATTGTAAACTAACAGCAAATGTTAATATAATCACCATAAAATGAGTTACAGTGGATCTTACCATAGGATCCTACCTAAATGCTTAAGACATACTCAGAAAACCATTGTCTATGCGATGTTCCAGGAACCCCAAATTAATATTTTGATACTTTAAGTTTTTTAACTGAAAATTCTCAGTAATTTTTCCAGAATTCTCTAGCATGTGGAAAGGAGACTTTGTGCAGTGTTTCAAAATAATATTGAGATATTGTGGAACAGGATAATTTTGTTCATTAATCTGAATAAATCATAAACTACACTGTAGCTTTTCATTTGCTTATCTAAAGCATATTTGTTCTTGTAGATAACCTAATTCCTTGTAAAATAAAATTCAAAATCTGGAACTATACATGACTGGTCTTCAGTACTTCCACACAAATTACACACAAAGAGGATATGGTCATTGTTTTGATTTCTTGGGAATTCTAAGCACAAGCAGAATGATGTCTAGTTCACGTGATCTAGCTCTCCCTCTGAAATCCAAGAGACTTAGTTGTTTGATTTCCAAGAGACTGGGGACCAAATCAGTCTACCAGTATTGTAGTCTTCCTTCCTCCAGTATGAGGCATACTAATCTCCCAGTATTATTTGAAAGACAACCCTACTTCCCCCACCAGTACACTGGAAAAAGACAGGCATACTTACTTGCTGCTTTACAAAGTGTGCCTTGCACAGAAGAAATTTCACAATTTCCTTTTTTCCATTCACCAGTCTTAGTGTACAGAAAACCACAAGTGTCAACTAGATCCTCACCATCTTCCTCCTCTGCCCATTTATCAAATGTCATATTTGAGTTGTCAAACCATTTGAAACTTGCATCTGTTAAATGAAGCAATACTTTCAACATGGTAACAGTCTTAACACTTGTTAAAGCCAAAGAAACAGGTCTTGGATGAAAGATGGGACATTACTAAGGAATGAGAGACATTACTAAGTACTATACAGTCTTTTTGGTTGTAGAATTAAAAAAATTAGGAGGAATAAATCCTACTATATACAGTCAAATATGAAAGTTATTTAGCGCAGGCACCAGTGACTAACACCCAAAATCCTGCCTATTCAGGAGGCTGAGGTAACTGAGGCCAGCCTGGATAGAGATATCTTTGAGAGTCTATCTCCAATTAACCAACAAAATGCTAGATTGGAAGCATGCTCAAGTGGTAGAATATGAGAAGAAAGTTTACTGAGAGCATAAGCCCCTGAGTTCAAGCTATAGCAACACACACACACACACACACACACACACAGATTTAAAACTTAGGAAAATTATTTTCTTGGAGAAAATTATAAACGTAGTTAAAATATTGATAGTAACCTTAGTCACTTCATGTCAGTTAAAAATGTTTATTACCTGTTAGTAAAGCTAATATACTTTACTTACCTTGACCTAATATTTAGTTTTTGACCATTCCACAGAAAGATCAGAGGTTCAACTCTTTCTCCTAGTAGCATAAGGGCACAGTGAAAATGCAATTATTGGAGGCCATAGGAGAGGCACCTTTGTCTAAAGGACGTGAAAGTCCAAGAGTAAAAATCAGGCCAAGAGCTGGTGGTTCACACCTGTAACTCTAGCTACTCAGAGGCTGAGATCTGAGGAGTGCAGTTCAAAGCCAGCCTGGGCAGGAAAGTCAGAGAAGCTCTTATCTCCAATTAACCACAAAAAGCCAGAAGTAGAGCTATGGCTCAAATGCTACAGAGCCAGCCTTAAGCAAAAAGCTCAGTGATAGTGCCCAGGCCCTAGTTCAAGCCCCAGTACGGGCACAAACAAAACAAACATTAAAGACAGAAAAGTGATCTCTTACAAGGCAAAAATCACTTACCATCCGTGTCATAAAACATGCCCAGGAGGACATCCTCTGGGCCATTCCATTGTTGTTTCAAAGTGTTTAGTATAAAAGCATTTTCTTCTTCAGTATGGATGCTTATCATGTCTGCTCCTGAAAGTATTTTGAGTAGAAAAAAAAGCATGCTCTAAGTATCAACAAAAATCATGTGAGGTATATAAAAATTACAAATGATACCCTGTATACTTGTACATCTTTTAAAAGAGCCTTTTGAGGAAAAACAAACTTTAACTGCAAGAGGAAAGAAAAACTATAGGGTCAAAACATACATTGTTAAAGTGGAAAATCAGAAACGACAGACAGTAGCTGTAGTATTAAAGAAAAAGAGGACACTTAGCAGGAAAAAAATAGTTGGGCCCAGATTGCTAAAGGGACAATTTCACATCACAATAAGAACTATTACACAAGAATGTATGATAAAATGATGAAAATTGAGGTTAATGGAAGGTTGATTAGAATATGTTGTTTATATGTGTGGAAGTGTCACAGACACTACAACTAACACAGGCTAATACAGGTGAAAATTAAAATAAGAGACTTTCAGATTTGCAGATTATTAGTTCTAGAAAAATAGGGACTAGTTAGTCACTAATCAGAGGAGGGTGTCAAAAGGCACAAATATCTATTATCTGACACCGTAATGCTTAGTGTATGCTAATGTAATATTTACTCAAATCATTTGTCACACAGTCCTTAATCCTATGCGGGCTTGTGTTCACAAATACACAGCCATCATGTTGTTTATGACACTGAATCATTAGAAACAATATCCCCTTTAACTAGAGCCAAATGCTCACAGTGGTTATTACCCAGGGTGGTGCAATTTAGGGTGATGAGTTTTATGAACATAAGCATATATGTTTTTCTAGATTTTCTTTAGTGGTCATGCATTATGAAATTATAAAGGGACTTTTAAAAGAAAAGAAAAGATGAATATGAGCTTAAAAATATTTAACACAAACAGAATTTAGTAAGGTTCTCATGGAGTAGTTTGTCATTCTTAAAAACTATGATGGCTGGTTTTTTTTAAACATCTCCAGCTGCTACAATCTCATCTATTCCGAAGTCATACAGACTTTTTATCTGTTTCATCCTCATACTTATTGCCGAAATGTGACCAAAATGCTACTCTAGGAAAATCCTCCAATTATTGAAGTTATAGTTAAGATAATTTTTTTTGCCCTTTTCCTTGGCCTTGTTGCAACCTGTGAAATGTAAAGGATTGTTAACATTGTAATCTAATTAAATACTGTATAAACTGCAATTATTAGGTCAGGGAAACAAGATGCACTTTTGTTTTCTTAAATGACAGCCTACATCATCAAAAAAATGCATGTGCTCAGGCAAAAACACAAAAAAATTCACAAAATATTATCAGTGATACTACCTACTGAAATGTAATTTAGGTCTAATGTGTGTGTGTGTGTGTGTGTGTGTGTGTGTGTGCGTGTGCGTGTGTGTGTGTGTGTGTGTGTGTACATCTTGGGGCTTGAACTCAGGGTCTGGGACTTCCCTGAGACTTCTTGCTCAAGGCTAGTGATCTACTACTGGAGCTACAGCTCCAATTCTAACTCTTTTTGGGGGGTTGGTTAATTGGAGATAAGGGTCTCATGGACTTTTCCTGCCTGAGCTGACTTCAAATCATGATCCTCAGCTCTTCACCTTCTGTGAACTTAGGCTTACAGGGGAGAGACACCAGCACCTAGCAAGTCTTAAATTATTTTTATGGCTAATGATATAGGTCATATATCACAGCAAGGAAAGGTTGGAAATATTTGTTTTATATATATATATATATATATATATATATATGTCACAAAACAATTTAGTTCCTTATTTAGTGACATTTAGCTTTCTTATTTCCAATTATTTTCCTAAATGAATACTATTAGCAAAAACAAAGAGTAAACTATCACAAAGTACTAGGAATACTAAAAATACTCTGCATGTTGACTTTCATGTTCACCTACTGTTCTAAATTCATGTTCACCTACTGTCCAAAATAAAATGACCACAGCCAAAAAATAAGGTCTAATAATATTAACCAAATCTAGCTAGTTTTCTGGCTCATGTGTGAAATGAGCATAAATTATCAAATACATGGAGGGATTATTAGAAATGCATGTGAGAAACTTTCAACAAATGAAATTGGTATGAAAAACGGAATATATAATACCCCTGCCTCCCCTCCAACTAGCTCTGGGGCTGGAACTCAGGGCGTGATGTTCTTAGCTTTTTCCCTGACAGTTTGCACTGTACCACTTGAGCCTTTTTGCTGGTTCCACTTGTGGCTTTTGGCTGGTCATTTGCAAATATTCTCTTGTATCCACACCACAATATGGATTTCAGATCTCAATTTCTATTTTTTTCTGTTCTTTTGAATTCTTATTTAATCAGCTCACTTATTTCCCTAAGACACTAGCTTCATATACATAAAACTCTCTTTTTATTTATTTATTTATTTTATTTGTGAACATACTGTACAGAGGGGCTACAATTACATGGGCAGGATAATGCGTACATTTCTTACCAAGCATTGCAGCCTCCTCCTTTGTTTACCCTTCACATCCCTTCCCACATAAAACTCTCTTAAGGTTAAAAAAAAAAAAAGAGTAGGAGGGTACCCATGGCTCACTCCTGTAATCCTAGCTACTCAGGAGAGTCATATCTGAGAATTGTGGTTCAAAGCCACCCAGGCAGAGTCTATGAGAAAGCAGGAAGGAGAGCTGTGGCTTAAGTGGTAGGGCACTCATCTTGAGCACAAAAGTTCAGGAACAGTACCCAGGACTTGCGTTCAAGCCCCAGGACTGGCACAAAAATAAATGAAAACAAAGAATATCTTCATCACTGAAACACAGAACTAATGTCGTTGGAGTGGTGGAATATTCCCTACTGGTTAATTTGTAGACTAATAGAATGTATAAAACATTTTTTCTTTCTCTCTTAATCCAAATAAATTGGGAAGAACAAAGATAAACAAACATTCTCTTCATTGAATAGTATCTTGTCAGGAAATTATGGGCAGTGCCCATAATTCACTCTGAGCTTCATTGCTTCAGCAGTTAAGCAGAATTTACCTTCACACTCTCCACTTACACTGGCAAAGGAGCAGAGGCACCACCCCTGTCTTGTCCAGTGACTATGGAAGGCTTGAGGAAGGAGAAGTGAAAGAAAGAAACCACATTGCCTTGATTATCTTGGTTTCCTACTAGACTGCTTCTCTTTCTGTAACAGGAGTTTTTAGCAGGTTAGAGAACCATGGGGACTCATCTGCTATACTTTGAAATAACTGTCTCAGTAGCTCCTTACCAATTTACCAAAGAAGAAAATTTTCCTACTGATTTAATTTCTCTGTGTTATGCAAAATGATCTTTAAGTGAGAGTAAGAGGATCTTAGAAATCCACAAGAAGTGCTCACTGGAGCACATTTAAGAATTGGTGTCATGTCCATTCCCTGAAGGATTTCAGATCTTTGAATAGGTTTCTTTTTGCCTAGCAAAGCCTTAGTGTATAAAATGACTCCCCCCTCCACCAGACAGACTAGCCACCCTGAATGAGGAATTTAGCCCTTCTCTCCTCCTCTGGGAGACAAGGGCAAATTACCAGCTCCTGGACCTGCCAAGACATACCCTTCCACTCTGTCAGCCTCTTTTGAATCACCAGGATTATATGTGTGCGCTACTAACACTCAGCTCTTTCTTTTCTTTTTTTTTCTGTTTTCTTTTTCTGTGTGTGTATGTATGTGTGTGTGTGCACACGTGCAAACGTGCACTAAAGATTGAACCCAAGCCCTCATACACATGCTAGATGCTAGGCAGGCACTACATCTTCAGTCCTGGATTCAGAAATTTTTAGCTAAAAAAAGAAGGCAACCTTATTTTATTTTATTTTATTATTATTTTTTGTTTTTTGGTCCGGTTGTGGGGCCTGAACTCTGGGCCTGAGCACTGTCCCTCAGCTCTTCAGCTCAAGGCTAGTGCCCTACCACTTGAGCCACAGCGCCACTTCTGACTTTTTTCTTTTTGCTTATGTGGTGCTGAGGGATCGAACCCAGGGCCTCAGGCATGCAAGGCAAGCGCTGTACCACTGAGCCAATTTCCCAGTCCCAAGGCAACCTTATTTTAGACAAGAAAATTTTCTTTTTTTCCTTTTTTTTTGGGTCCGGTTGTGAGGCCTGAACTCTGGTCCTGGGTGCTGTCCCTCAGCTCTTCAACTCAAGGCTAGCGCTCTACCACTTGAGCCACAGCGCCACTTTCGGCTTTTTTCTTTTTGCTTATGTGGTGCTGAGGAATCGAACCCAGGGCCTCATGCATGCAAGGCAAGCGCTCTGCCACTGAGCCACCTTCCCAGCTCCTGAGACAAGAAAATTTTCATGAACCAGTTTTTACATCCAATTAAAAATTCCTGTAGAGTTAATGGATTTACAAAAAAGTAATTTAAAAGTCAGGCCACAAAGTTGTTCTGCTTTTTAAATTTATGTTTCCTTTGTTTGCTACAGAAAATAAGTACAATTAACATTTAAGTAAAAAAGGAAGTTAGTCAAATATTAATTGGCAAATAGTTGCTCAACTATTGAAAACAAACGTTAAGATTAGATAATGAACTTTGATCTTGTGTGCATATAAGCCAATAAGAACGTAATTGGGAGCCAGGCACTGGTGGCTCATACTTCTAATCCTAGCTACTTTTGAGGCTGAAATCTAAGGATCATGGTTAAAAAACAGCCTGAGCAAGAAAGTCCATGTGACCCTTATCTCCAATTAACAATCAAAAAGCCAGAACCAGAAGCATACAGGCAAAAGTACATACATACATGCATAAATACATACATATACATACATACATACATATATTAAAGCTAATGCCAAATAAAACTTGAAGTATTTAAGCCAATGCTTGCCAGAGAGTACAGTTATATGGATTATATGGACACATGTTCTGGTTCTGTCACCAAACTTCGTAAGCATGTCTTCCATCTCAGAGATAAAGTGTACATCTAATTCTACTCTCTGTGATTTATGTGTTATACAATCAAAGTTTTCCATTAATTCTAAGAACTCAGTTAAAAATGAGATATGACAAAACAAGTTTTTTAAAAAGCCACTTACCATGGCCTGTACATTGATTTCTGACGTCTTCTATGCTTTCTACTTTGATGGCTTCTTCAAGAAAAATGTAACAGCTGTTTTGAAACTGAATCCAGGTGGATGAAGGACAATCTATGTGGAAAAAAATAATTTGAGAAGAAGAAAGACATAGGTTATAAAAATTTCATAAATTACAAAGGCAGATTTCCTCATTCTTTTTTTGTTAAAAATTAGTAAGAAAGTAGAATAATGAAGTTGAAACTGTATTAAGAAGGGGAAGTCAGGTAAGGGAGAATAATGGAGGGGTACTGGTTGGAATTTATCACATATATGCATGGAAGTGTCACTATGAAATACTCTCTTGAATGGCTAATGCATGATAAATGTTAAAAATCAACACCATATAATAGAAATTTCTTTTTATTACAGATGTGGGAGAAGAGAAATCTTCCAATGATTCTCTTCTGACTTCAGAGTACAAGTTTGTATGTTTAGATTGTTAGCAGTTTAGATGTGTAAATTAACTATCAAAGGAGATCATGAGTCAGAATTCCAGGTTTCCCTTTGAAGGTTATCTTTTGTTTGTTTGTTTTTTGGGTCCGGTTGTGGGGCCTGAACTCTGGGCCTGGGCGCTGTCCCTCAGCTCTTCAGCTCAAGGCTAGCGCTCTACCACTTGAGCCACAGAGCCACTTTTGGCTTTTTTCTTTTTGCTTATGTGGTGCTGAGGAATTGAACCCAGGGCCTCAGGCATGCAAGGCACGCGCTCTACCACTGAGCCATCTTCCCAGCCCTGAAGGTTATCTTTGTAACATATAATAACACTTTCAAACGGTCTAAGAAGTTTATACAATCCTTGATAAAAATTATAACTCTAAACCAGGCACTGGTGGCTCAGGACCACACACACACACACACACATACACACACACATTCCTGCCAGACACTGGCTCATATCTATAATCCTAGTTACTCAGGAGGCTGAATTCTGAGGATTGTGGCTGGAAGTCAGATTAAGGTAGAAAATCAATAAACTTTATCCCCAATAAATCAATACATACACACACACACACACACACATACACACACAAAGTAAAGCTGTGGCTCAATTGCTGTATGTATGTATATACATGCAAGAACAGAGAAAAATGTTTAGATTATGAATATTCAGATACACTTTTGTACTGCACAGGAAAGTAAGACAGATTTTTTTTGCCCACACAATGCTGGTACTGGGGCTTGAACTCAGGGCTTCTTGCTCTTGTTTGGCTTTTTACTCAAGGCTGGCTATCACCTGAGCCGGCCTGGTCTACAAAGCAAGACCCTGTCTCAAAAAAAATCAGTCATAGTAATTATAAGTTACAATAGCTATCCTACTGCATTGAACATAACATAGGACAGCATGCATGGAATTAAGGTAGAAAAGCACTCTGGTTAAGCAAATTAGACTGTGGAGAAAGTCTAGTTCAGAAAAACTATCTTGGATATGTTACTTAACCTTCATATGCTCCAGTTTACTGTATTTGCAAAACAGGAACTTATCTGAGGGGGTTGTTGTGAGAAAGTTATTCTATATGATTGAGATTTCAGAGTTAATATAAAGGGGGGGAAAAACCTATGATTTGTTTTTTTTGTTTTTGTCAGTCGTGGGGCTTGAACTCTGGGCCTGGGCACTGTCCCTCAGCTCTTCAGCTCAAGGCGAGCGCTCTACCACTTGAGCTACAGCGCCACTTCTGGTTTTCTGGTGGTTTATTGGAGATAGGAGTCTCATGGTCTCTCCTGCCTGGGCTGGCTTTGAACCGTGATCCTCAGATCTCAGCCTCCTGAGTAGCTAGGATTACAGGCGTGAGCCACCAGCGCCCGTCTAAACCCTGTGATTTGTGTAGTAGACTATGTTCTAGTTGAGGAAGATACAGATACACACACAGAGCAGTATAAGTAAACTAGTAGGTTAGACAGCACATTAGTACATTAGCAATCTATTGCTAGATAGTCAACAAGAAACAAGAAGTATAGCTGGGTGCTGGTGACGCACACCTATAATCCTAGCTTCTCAGGAAGCTGAGATCTGAGGAATGCAGTTAAAGCCAGCCTGGGCAGGGAAGTACATGAGACTCTTCTCTCCAATTAACCACCAGAAAACTGGAAGTGGTGCTGTGGTTTAAAGTGGTAGAGCACTAGCCTTGAGCAATAATGCTCAGGGACAGTGCCCAAGCCCTGAATTCAAGCCCCATAGCTGACAAACCAACAACAACAGGAAGCATATGTCATATAGTGTAGCGTGCCTGGTCAGGAATTCAAATGCAGCTGCTTAGTTGGGTGACTCTGGCTAGGTAAGGGAAAGGGGACAATCATGCATTTGCAACCCAGATGTTAACCAGGCAACAGCCATCTGAAGAATGAACTACGGCGGAAGGATTGTCCTCAAGAGGGCTCATTCTTATGGATGGCGCTGGCTATGGGCAGATAGACTTCTCCACCTACTAAAATATAGTATGTGGCTTCCCTCAGAGTGAAGGATTCAAAGACAAGGCACAGGTGCAATGCCTTGTATATTCCAGCTTTGGCTTTACATAATTTCTGATGATATAGACAGTCCCATTGGCTACTGTAATAGAGTTTTATAGAGAAACAGCACCAATAGTAGATTATCTCTATCTATCATCTATCTATCTATCTGCCTACCTGCCTACCTATCTACCTACCTATCTACCTGGCTTATAGTGGTTATAGAGAGCAAGAAGTCCCACAATCTACTGTTTGCAGGCTGGAGACCTAGGATAGCTGGTGTAATTCTTTCCTAGTTTGAAGGCCTGAGAGAGAATGGATCAGGGGCCTGATGGGGATTCAGGGTGAGGATGTAAATCATAGTCTGAGAGCCTGAGAACAACATGCCTGTACGACACGTGAGGGCAGAAGCTCAGGAAGAGAAGGAACGTGGCCTTTCTCTGCCATTACATTCTATGTGGACACTCAACAGACTGGATGATGCTGGCACACACTGGTAAGGGCAGATTCTCTTTACTAATCTTTAATAACTCAAATGTCAATCCCCATCAGAGAGACTCCCAGGCATACCCAGACATAATGCTTTACCAACTAGGTACACATCCAGTAGCCCAGTCAAGTTGACACATTAAAACTAACCATCACAATTCCAAAAACAACCCTATTCAATTGGAAGTGAACTACACAAGTGTATGAATAACAACAGGTAAGTATCTCTGATAACCTTGAGAAGTTGGCAACCACAGATACTGGTAAGTCCCATAGAGGAAAAAGAGTAGAGAAGCAACATCCTGAGTGTGGGAATGGGGGTTAGGGTTCCAATTTTACAACAGTGTCTAGGAAAGATTTCATTATGAAGGTGACAGAGAGCTGAAAGACATGCCCTAAACAGCCATAAGGATATCTTTGCCAGTTATAGGGAAGGCAAACATGAGACCCTGGAGATAGAAGATGGAATGCCAGGATGGTAAGGACAATTCACTTAAAGATCTTTGTTGAATAATTAAATCACACATGAGAAGATAAAAAAAATAAAGAGGATATATGCAGAGAAACAAAAATTAGATTGATGGCTAACTATCACAAAACTCTCTTCTGCTTTTTCAGGCTCACTGCAGCATTAGCTGTAACACCCATGAATTTAGCACTGGATTGGTTTTTGCATGCTATAGGGCAGTGTGTGCCCAAGAAACAAGCACTACTGGACAGGTATTGTTAGGTTGAGAATAATGGTGTTAAAATGTGACTGGATTGGTCTGGGAAGGTGGCTCAGTGGTAGAAGTGCTTGACTTGCATATATGAGGCCCTGGGTTCAATTCCTCAGCACCACATAAGCAGAAAAAGTTGGATGTGGTGCTGTGGCTCAAGTGGTAGAGCGCTAGCCTTGAGCTGAAGAGCTGAGGGACAGTGCCCAGGCCCAGAGTTCAGGCACCCCCACCAATCCCCCCCCAAAAAAAACCCCCAAAATGTGATTGGATGTCCTTTTATTATCTTCTTGTCTGAGACCAAGATTCAAACTTGGTACCTGACACTTTTACTTGGTACCTGGTGTTCTACCAAATGAGCCGTACCCGCAAACTACGGCTGGATGACCTATGAGCTCAGTTTGTTGAAGCCATGTATGTATCTCATGAATCTTCAGTACTCAGCATCTTCGCTGTAATCCTGTTTTAATCAAATCCTGCTTACAAAGCTCTTGACAATCTTATTTCTTATTGAAAAATAGGTGGTCATTCATGATGAATCTAAAAGTCTCTTCAGGGATTGTATAATTTCATAATTCTACTAATTTACTTAGAATCCTAAAGGAAAAGCTACTATTTACTCTATCTCCACAAGTTTCGATATAGATCTTCTGCCTAAAATTACCATACGTTAAGAGAATAAAATATCATACCTAAAGGAAATTATGCACTATTTGTCAAATCTAAAATATTGTTCACGTTTTTAAGTTTCTTTTTTTAACCATCAAGCACAGCCTATGAGGACATGATCTTTAGACACACTTGTTCTAAGGGTTGTCATAATAAGACCTTTGCTCCTCTCCTATTATGATATGAGTGATGGTATAAGTTGAAGTCACTTACCTGCCACAGGGCAACTTTGGTAACACATTAATACCTGTGTTATGAGTGATTATGAGTGTATGAAGAGGGGCTTATTCCAAGCCACTTGTGGCTTGGATCTATGGGCTACGTAGCCCTGAGCCCATAGGTACTAAGGCTGTGTGTGCTCTGAACTCCAAGATCCAGAATTCCAGGGAAATTAAGCTACTCTGAGACCCCATTCCCTTTCCACACTCCTCTTCCCAACTTTGCTTCCAAGATGTATAGCTCCATCTTCTGCCCTCAGAAGAACTGTCATGACACTTGTGCAGTCATCCTCTGCCCTTTTTCCTTGGCATCACACATCCATTTTCTTACAGATTCAGTCTCTGGGTTTGCACAAAAGCAGTAGTGTATTTTACATATACACTCAAAACTTCAATGAAAACCCTGTTGTGACAGTGATTTTCAATGCATCAGCAAATCTTAAAGATTCTCAACAACGAAAGAAATCGTTAGAAACAATTGCAATTTCACTTTTGTTGAAAGAAAAATAAGCGTTAACATCATTTTTAAAAAATCTACAAAAGAGGCTGGGAAGGTGGCTCAGTGATAGAGTGCTTGCCTTGCATGCTCCAGGCCCTGGGTTTGATTCCTCAGCACCACATAAGCAAAAAAAGAAAAAAGCTGAAAGTGGCGCTGTAGCTCAAGTGGTAGAGCGCTAGCCTTGAGCTGAAGAGCTGAGGGAGAGCGCCCAGGCCCAGAGTTCAGGCCCCACGACCAGACCCCCCCAAAAAAATCTACAAAATAACTCTAAGAGTTAACTAAGAAATTTTCTCTTGAAACATATAACTGCCATCCACAAGGATTTAGGAGGATTTAATGTTTTGAATTGAAGTTTGAGATAACACAGCAAAGATGATATCATTTGAAAAATCCATCACATCCACTGTTTTACATCATTCACCCCAAATTTTCATCCTTTTATTGTAAAATGGAATAAAGTCCAGAGGTAAATCATAACAAAACAAAAATCCTCAATAGTAAAATCCCTGCTGACATAGCATTTCCTTCTGAAAAGAAAGTGATGAGCAGGAAAACAATGAGTAAGAAAGATACCCCTGAGGGGGGCTATGAAGAAAATAAGACATGGAGAATGTCGGTACTTGAAAAAAGCCCAGAAGGGAAATAAGGACGGAAATCGAAATGGCAGGAGCAGGGGAAGCCATGCCAAGGACCAGGAGGCAGTCTGCATAGAAGGACCAGAGGAGTTGCAGTACCCAGAAGGTCAGTGGGAATAAACAGAGTGAACAGCAGGAAGAATGGTAAGAGATGGCATTAGTGGAGAAGGCAGAAACACCTCCAGTTACGTTGGTAGGCGATTGCAGTCCAAAATCAGAAACCTAGCTTCTGACCCACATGATGAGTATGCAAGGAGGATTTCCAACATGTTTGTATTCCCTCCTACCATGCCACTGGTGGGAGAGCATGACCATCATTTGCAGTGTGCCAAATGCAATACTGCAGATCTCATTAAAGGGATGCATAGAAGCTTACTCAGAAATTTAAACACTATTTTACCTGTTGTGACTTTTAAGCTAGACACTAAGAACAACAGAAGACCACTTTCGCTAATAATAAACTCCAGAATAACAAAACAGTAGCAATGATCTCTATTTAACATTAAATGTATATTTCAATGCAATACTACAAGAGATTTTCTGTTAAGATCTTGCTTTTTAGCTAATTCCAGGATTACCTTGACAAGCTCTTTCTTGATTTAGTTCTAAGCCAGGTATGGCTCCTCTTGTTGTCTGGAGAGAGTCATGAGACACTCTGAAGGTAAATTACTATGGTAATTTTTCAGCCTTAACATCACCACAAATATGAATAAGCTTAGATACCATAAATATCCAATTCCTGGTGGTAATCACATGATGCTTTCTAGTTGCAATAACTAACTACCCTTCATTTTGTACAAGGAGATTTATAGTAAAGGGAAAGAAACCAGATTTCACCATGGCTGTAAGAGATATTAAACAGTGTTGCGACATCACTATGAACTAATATCTCTGCTTTCCGGCAAAGTTGGGTAACTAGGCAAAGGCAAAGCTCCTAGTCTTTAAGTCTTTCTCACCGAAACAAGCTGATTAGTAGCATGACTTAATTCAACAGTCATTTCTTTTAAAGCTCCGGGAAAGCCCATTTATTCACCTTAGAAAGGGCATATCTCAGTGGTAGAGCCAAGCTTGAGGTCTTGAGTTCAAATTCCAATACTGCAATAAGAAAGGAAGAGAGGGAGGGAAGAGGAGAGAAAATTGGAAAGCAGGAATGGGGGAAGTAGGGAGAAGGACAGAATGAGAACGAGGGGAACATTTATCCTCATTGCTGGTCAAAACGGTTTCTATGAAGAAACCTAGAAACCGATTCTCTTTCAAAATCTCCCAAAAAACAGATTTTTAAAAAAATGTTTGTGGGAAGCAGGACTGGAGCTCAGTATCTGATGTTTGCAGGTTTTTGTTTTTGGCTAGCCTAAAATACAAATGTCTGCCGTTATAGTCACGGCTAAATGGGAAGTCAGACGGCTCAGGCAAGGAGTGGGCGCAGACTCGCAATCAGACCAGCCTTCAGAGTCTGGCCCAGCCTGTCTTATGAACGTGCACAGTGGGAATGGTGTGAGGATCCACACATGTTGCGCTCAGGTGGGCAGCAGATGGCTTTAGTCTACAACAAAGCTTTCAGGAAAGGAGCATGCACTTTGTAAGAGTTCTGAGCTTACCACGCAGCACCCAAGAGGCCCTGGAGATCTTCCTGCCCGTCAGCAGGAACCCCAAAAAAGGCAGTGAGATCCAGAATCCTCTTCACTTTGTTCTTACTTCTTTTGCTCTTTAATTCTCAGAATCGTTCAGTCAATGGTATTTTGGGATGGAAGTCCCCCACCCACCTCAACGTATTTTTTTTTTTAATGTGTCAAGCCTGCATAGAAAAGTTATTTAATGTAAAACACAAAACAAAACTCCACATATTCGGTAGGAATTGCCTCTTAGGAGTCACCGTGGAAATGACTAATCCTGTGTGACATTTCGGCTGTTATGATACAACAGAGATTTTTGTTTAAATCATATGATTTGCGTGAAAGCCAAGCTTGGCCCGAGCACCACCTCCCCCATCGGGGTTATGTGGCTGAACTGTTTTCCTGTTCCCACAACTTGGACACTTGCCCACTGCACAAACAACGCCTCTTGCCAGAGAGGGGCTCTCCTCCTCCCTGCAGACCCCCAGACCCCAGGCCCCAGCACATGGGTGGGGGGCGAGGAAGAGGTCTGCAATCCCCAAAGACCCCTGAAATGCCTGGCGACCCCCCTCTGCCCTCAGCCAGCCCATTTCAGAGGTCCTTCCCGGGACTGGGGGGGGGGGTCTGATCCAAGATGAAGAGGGGCCCGCTCGCGTCCGCACCAACTAACTCCCTTCCCCAGGGCAGCCAAGGGGTTCGGTGGGGAGCGGGCCGCGGAAAAATTGGGAAAGGGGGGGGGCTCAAAAAGACAAAGGGACGGAGGACTGTCCGCGAGTGCGGGCTGCCGGGCGGGGTGGGCCGCGGAGGAGTCCGCGCGGGCAGCTTACCCGCGAGCGCGGCGGTGCTGAGACCCAGCAGCGGCAGGAGCAGCGCGGGCAGCGCGGCGGCAGCGCAGCGCGGCTCTGCTCGGAAGTGCGGAGCCGCCCGACGACCCCTCCCTCCGCCCCCTCCCCCCGGCCGGCCCAGGGGCGGAGGGACACCAGCCCAGGGTCCCCCCACCGGCCACCGCGGCCCGGCTCCCAGACTGCGGCTGGCGCCCCGCCTCGGGGAAGGGCTCTTCACTTGTCAGTCCTCTGGGAAGAATCTCGGCCTTTCGAGAATGTGGCCAAAAAAGAAAAAAGGAAGAACAGCAACATGTCCGCCCGCTCCAGCCAGCTTCTGTAAATAGTAACATCTTATGTAACGACCGAGCGCGCCAGGATCGAACGCGGGGCGCCAGGGTCGACGCGGGGAGTCACGCGGGCCTCGCGCTGCCGGCTAACCGGAGCAGGCACCAGGGTTCACCAACCTCTCCCTCCCTCCCTCCCTTCCCTCTTCCCTCCCCCCCCCCTCCCTGACCCCTTCCCTTCCCCCTTCCCTCCCTCCCCCCTCCCTGACCCCCTCCCTCCCTCCCCCGCCCTCCCCTCGCCCCTCCGTTCTAGGAGCGAATTTAGGAAAGCACCAGGTGTCCTGCGTGCTGACATCTGGGACGTTCTTAGTTGGGGATCACAAAACCTATCTGTGTGTTTTGGCAAAACTACCACTGAAATGACACTGCTGGAAAGGGAAAGCGACGTCACTATGTCTCCTCGCTGATGGGAACTGGGGTCACTTGCTTCACCACCGTTTCGCCTTCGGATCAAATGCCATACACGCCCTTTGGACAGCTTGGTCCATGAACCTTTGCTACAATACAGACAAACTAGGCAGTTATAACCCGTGAGGGTTTCTGGAGCTAGACAACACAAACTTGGGGCCAAACAGAGCTGCTTGATTAATAAACCTCATCGCATTTGGCAAAAGAATCCTGTAACACCAAGTCTAAATTCAACAAAAAGACATACACGCAAAAGACTCAAAAAAAAAAAAAAAGCAAAAGGGCAAATGAATGGAGTAGACATCCCAGTGAAGAAGATAACCAGATGGTATGTAAACTTATAGTAAGATGCTTTGCAAATTAAAACCAAAATTAAATACCACTACACACTTATTAGAGTGGCCCAAATCCAAAATACTGACAACAAATGTTGGCAAGATGTGAGGCATATCCCTGATATCATTGTTGATATCAGGGAATGTGAGTTAGAGCAGCCATAGCAAGATGCTTTGGTAGCTTCTTATAAAATGAAATCCACACTTGACACTTAAATAGACAAATTAAACTGTAACCTCCTTCTACAACCTTTTGAAATTTGGAGGAAAAAATAAACAAACAAAAAACCAAACCAGCCAGGCACTAGTGGCTCACTCCTGTAATCCTAGCTACGAAGGAGGTTGAGAGCTGAGGATCAAGTTCAAAGCCAGCCTTGGAAGGAAAGTCCATGAGACTCTTATTTTCAATTAACCATCAGAAAACTGGAATTGGCATTGTGGCTCAAGTGGTAGAGCTCTTGCTTTGAGCTGAAGAGCTGAGGGACAGTGCCCAGGCCCCTTGATCAATCCCCACAACTGACAAAACAACAACAATGAAACCTAATTTTTTTAATCACAACTCAACAAGCATACTTCTTGTTACTTGTCCAAATGAATTTTCAACATACACACACACACACACACACACCCTGACCTGGCATAAATGTTTGTTAGTTTTATTTATAATTGACAAAGCCTAGAAATAACAAAAGTGGTCTTCAATAATTAAGTGGTTACACGGTGATTCTGTGCTACAGAGAAGTGAGTTATCAAGTTGTAAAAAGATATGGGGAGGACTGAGAAGGTGGTTCAGTGGTAGAGTGCTTGCCTTGTATGCATGAGACCCTGGGTTCGATTCCTCAGCACCACATAAACAGAAAAAGCCGGAAGTGGCACTCTGGTTCAAGTGGTAGAACACTAGCCTTGAGCTGAAGAGCTCAGGGTCAGTGCCCAGACCCAGAGTTCAGGCCCCATGATGGGAGGGGGCTGAGAAATAAAAAAGATATGCAGAAACCTTAAATGTGTACTGTTAGGTGAGAGAATTCAAGCAGAAAAGCTAAATATTATGATTCTGATGACATGGCAGTTTAGAAGAGGCAGAACTGTGGAGACAGTAAGAAGAGGAATGATGTCCAGGGGTGAAGAAGAGAATGAATAAATGGTTATGCACAGGATTATTATTAGTGAACTTACTCTGTATAATACTTTAATGGTATATCATATAATTATAGATCTGTCAGAACTGAGAGAATGGATCTCTGGCCTTGGGATGTAGCACAGTTGGAAGAGTGAGTTCAGTTACAACACTGAGAAAAAAAGCCCCAATGTAAAAATGGTGGACTTGATTTAATAGCACTGTACGCATGTTGCCTTATTAACTATAACAAATGCATCATGTTAAGGAAGATGTAAGTGATAGGAGAAACAGGATGTGCATAAACGGCACTCCCTGTACTTTATGCTCAATTTTTCTGTAAAATTGAAAGTCCATTAAAATCAAGCTTAACCCTTCCCAGTCCTTTTTAACACCTCTGATAGTCCAATTTGAAGTGAAGTGATTATACCAAGAAATCTGACCCCAGGAGACTGGAGGCGGCCACAGTGTGAGAGATAGTACAAGCCATCTTCATTTACTGCTGGTCTTACAACTCATTCTAGGTTTAGCCTCCCACACAATGTCAAGATCTCACTCAACTTACTTAGTTTTATTGTTCTTCTCAAGTTGACAAAAACAGGTTTATAGTATCAACTCAAATCAAGAGCAAATTCTTCCCAAGGTCTTTTATATTTGAATCTGGAAAACACTGTGATTTTACACTCGTCCTGCTAAATACAAAAGAGAGTTCTGCGCAATCATGTGAGTTAGACACTCCCACCCTCATGCCCCCAAAGCAACTTTATTAATGTGTATTATTTTTCTTATTTTCAAATAAATGTCAACAATCTTTTCAATTAATATAGACAATGAACCCATTTCAGCAATGCTATTTTTCTAAGTAATTTGAACTAAAACACATTTTTTTTCCCAATTGGTAACTGGTTCATGCTACCTCCTTTTTTTGGTAAAATTATTGCTATGTGTGGAACTCATACCTTTAATTTTTCCTGTTTCTTGATCCTCTTTGACCTCAATTGAGGTTCCAATCCCTTGACTTATTTGTCCAGCCTAAATCCCTATTTTTGACTTTCCCTTCCTCTGGTTTATCTACCAGCCAATTCTGAGCCTGAGGTCTGAGGTGTCTCTCATTTTTAGTTTCCTTTTCCAGCTTTGCTATAACTGAGTCAGAAAGAGGAAGTCAATCCATTTTGTTTCTTTTGTTGTTGTTGTCAGTCATGGGGCCTGAACTCTGGGCCTCGGCGCTGTCCTTCAGCTCTTCAGCTCAAGGCTAGTGTTTTAACCACTTGAGCCACAGCGCCACTTCCGGCTTTTTTCTTTTTGCTTATGTGGTGCTGAGGAATCGAACCCAGGGCCTTTTGCATGTAAGGCAATCACTCTACTACTAAGCCACCTTCCAAGCCCTCAGTCCATTTTCTTGATGGTTGTCCTTGCAAATAAATGGCTCTGAAGTGCACTTGGGGCCTGCATGTCTTTTTTGAAATCTCTTTATGTTAGTCCCTAGTCTTTCCTGGTCTTCTCGGAATTTCAGTGTCTTATTATTTTCGTTTGTTTTTTTGAGCTACAGCGCCACTTCCGGTTTTCTGGTGGTTTATTGGAGATAGGAGTCTCACAGTCTCTCCTGCCCGGGCTGGCTTTGAACCGTGATCCTCAGATCTCAGCCTCCTGAATAGCTAGGATTACAGGCGTGAGCCACCAGCGCCCGGCTAGTGTCTTATTATTTTCAAGTTAATGCCCTCGTTCATTACCCCTCTTCCTTAACAGAAGATCTGAACTTGTACTTAACAAGAAAATGGGACCATCAGACAGATATAAACATCCTGAAGTACTTACCTACAGTTCTTTCTTCCTCTTATGCCCTCAGGAAGACATGCTTTCTTGTCCCATCCACATCTAATTCTTTCTTTAGACTTAGAACTGTCCCTCGTGCCTCATTTTCTCCAAGGGCTTCCATTAATGGTGACCTCTTGTTGCCCAGCATGAACAGCTTCTTCAGTTTCACTAGTTTTGTTTTTCTTCTTTGCTTCTAAACCTGTGAGCCTCACTAGGTGTGGTGGCACTTGCCTGTAATCCCAGTATTCCAGAAGCAGAAGCAAGATCAGAAATTTAAGGACTCCCTGAGCTATAGTAGCTACTAGACACCAACCAAAAAACAAAAAACAAAAGGAAAACAAAACAAAACAAAACCACAAGAACTGAAGATATAGATCAGAGTTAAAGGGTTTGTCTAGCATGCCTAAGGCCCTGGGTTTGATCCCTATCACTGTAAATAATAATATTTCTGTGGCTCTCCTTTGCACATTTTCCAGAAAACAAATTCTTTTTTTATTTTAATTTTTATTTTTTGTGAACATACTGTACAGAGGGATTACAATTACATGGGCAAGATAATGAGTACATTTCTTATCAAGCATTGCAGCCTCCTCCTTTGTTTACCCTTCACATCCCTTCCCAGCCTCCCCCCGCCCCCCCACCCAATACCCCAATACCCCCCACCCCCTCCTGCACCAAAGTTGTAGAATTCGTTTTTGACATGACAACTTGTACTTCTCATTGTTGCAACGGGTCCACCTGTATCCTTAAACGACTTAGAAAACAAATTCTTCAATCTTCCTTTGTTCTCTATGTCCTATTGCCATGTCATTTCTTCAAATATTTCATACTTCTAGCGTATTTTTCAAAATCTCACATTTCCCATTTCATGATTTCTCATCACTTTTTAGCTCCCTTCCACTTGGACTCTCCTGTCATTTTGCTATAGTCCCCAATGTTTTCCTAATTCCTAATTCTTACATAATATCTGACTTTGCCTCATTATTGTTTAGCAGTTGGATCAACATCAATTTGGTCCTATACTATATTAAATGGTTACTCTGCCAGGGAATTTTGCCCCAGAATTTGTCAGTACTTATTACTAACTCAGATAAGGTCCCCAGATTTAGCACTACTGAACACACCTTAGACTTGGGAAAGTCATGTGTAAATAACATCAGACAAACAGAAGGCAAGTCTTCCTCTGTGCATTTTTGCTTTCTACAGGCATATCAGTGGAGAGAATGGACTATGAAAAGAGCAGAAATAATAATAATAATCCCCAGAGGAAAAAGATAAAAACCTGCAATGATGTTGTTGGTAGTTAAAGATAGCCTGTTCCGTGAGAAATCTGAGGTAGAAATTTTTGGGCTTGATGAGAAACAGAGGAGCTGAGTGAAGAAGACTTTCTAGTTTTCTAGCTTCTTCATATCAGCTGAAAACTGGTTGGGAAAATGGGAAAGAGATTTCTTAAGTACTGTTTGAGGGAAAAAAAAGGAAAAAGAAAGAATATGTATTGTGTGCATAAGTATATATACACACATGCATATGCTTTTTTGAGATGTAGATATAGTGAGAATGTTTTAATTTAAAATACTCAGAATTATAACTAATGCTATAGATCAGAAGATCTATTTTTTTTAAAAGCTTTTAAGAAAGAATTCAGATTTGTCTTTTTCAGCATGAGGTGTGTGTGTGTGTGTGTGTGTGTGTGTGTGTGTGTGTGTTTTTGTTGGTCGTGGGGCCTGAACTCTAGACCTGGGCCCTGTTCCTCAGCTCTTCAGCTCAAGGCTAGCGCTCTACCACTTGAGCCACAGCACCACTTCCGGTTTTTTTTTTCTTTTTGCTTATGTGGTGCTGAGGAATGGAACCCAGGTCCTCATGCATGCAAGGCAAGCGCTCTACCATTGAGCCACCTTCCCAGCCCCGAGGTTGTTGAACTAATTAATAACAATGAATTCTTTACTTCTCCAAGAGGGTTTTAGGATTAAATGAACCAAAAAAATGAAGGAATGTAGACTTCAGATTTTCTCTAGGAAACTCTTATTAGTGGGGTCAAGACTGAAAAATACTAAAACTACCACAGTTATTTGCAGGAAAGAATTTTCATACCCGGCTGGGAACAGGGAGGGGAAGGAACTGGGGTCGGGGTAAGCAAGTTTGTATTTGTCTGCTATGCCTCACCATTAGGTCTATTTATTTTGCTTTTTTATAAACAGGTTTCTTTTCTTTTTGTCATAGGGTTGAACTCAGGGTCTGGGTGATATCCCTGAGCTCTTTTGCTCAAGGCTAGTGCTTTACCACTTTGAGCCATAGCACTACTTCCAGTTTCCTGGTGGTTAACTGGTGATAAGAGTCTCAGGGACTTTCCTGCCTGGACTGGCTTTGAAAAGCAATCCTAAAGTCTCAGCTTTCTGAGTAGCTAGGATTACAGACATGAGCCACCAGCACCAGCAAGATCAATTTTGTCAGACTGTGTAGGGCTGGGTTAGTGAGGGAAGCCTGGAATGCATCTGTTGCCTTTAGCCCTTCTGAAATATCCGGAACAGGGGAAATGCAGAAGGAAAACCACTAGGGGCAGACAGATGGAATATATTGAGACTTTTCACTCAGAGGGGTTGGGGGTGAGGTGAGATAGGATCTCCTGAGGGGAGCACAAAGAAAGAATGAGAAATAAACAGAACATAGATGAGAACATTGTGTTCTCCCCCACTCCCTCCTTGTCCCTCCCCTGCTCCTCCTCTCCCCACCACCTTACTTGCTGGTGTACTACCACTTAAACTAAAAGCTAGTTAGTTGGAGACTTAATCTCCTGGACTTTTTTTTTTTTTTAACCTAGGATGGCTTCAAACTGAGATCCTTGAATCTCAGCCTCCTGAAAGAGCTACAATTACATGTGTGAACCAAAATTGCTCATCTTGACAGTTTAAAGAAACATGGAGCACAAAGAATCCAAAAAGACTAAAATCAAACACGCAGAGATGTAGGAAAAAATTGTATTTATTCTTTAAAAAATGTTCTCAAAATCTTTAAGGAATGACCTGATTTTATAATATCTGGAAACAATTTTTCATTCTATACACTTAACACAGTAAAGCCAATCTAGAGATGTTTTGTTCAACAACAATCAATACTTCTACTGAAAAGATAAAAGAAAACAACTTTAATATGGAATCAATGCTATGCACAGCTGCACCTTTACATCAAGCTGGCTTAGTTCTTTGAGGAAACTTAATTACAATTATGTAGATCACAGGTCAAAGACAACTAAAATATAAAATAATTTCAATTAAATATTTTAGGGCAATTGTAAAGTATATTAAAAACTGTCTTAGAAAATTATTTACAACTTTATGGTAGTATAAACTCTCTAAACTTCAAATCAATCTATGCATTTAATACAAAAATAAAGTTTAAGTTCAAGAAACCAGACATCCACCTATTGACTGGATGCCATTATTAAGAATATATACTAGGTGAGGGGCTGGGAAGGTGGCTCAGTGGTAGAGCGCTTGCCTTGCATGCGTGAGGCTCTGGGTTCGATTCCTCAGCATTACATAAGCAAAAAGAAGCCAGAGTGGCGCTGTTGCTCAAGTGGTAGAGCGCTAGCCTTGAGCTGAAGAGCTGAGGGACAGCACCCAGGCCCACGACTGGACCCCCCCCCAAAAAAAAAGAATATATACTAGGTGATAAAATTAAAAGTAAAACCATAAAATACAAATTCCAAAAATTTCCTTAGTTATTCAAAATATTTCAATAAAATATTTTTGGGCAATTCTAAACTATATTAAAACCTCTTAGAAAATTATTTAAATTTTATGATACTATAAACTCTAAATTTCAAATAAATCTATAGATTTTATACAAAAATAAAGTACAAATATAAGTTCAACAAACCAGATATGTACCCTGTTGAGTGTACGTCATTATTAAGAATATATTCTAGGTGATAAACTTAAAAGCAAAACTATAAAACAATGTTTCCTTAGTTATTCTAACATTTAAATAGCTTAGTAGTAATTACAGAGTTTCAATGTAAAATTTTCATTTGTACAAAAAGAAGTTACACAGTGCCCTGAACAGACTCCTTTTCAGTTTAGGGCATGTAAAAAAATCAATAAAATAATAAAAATTCTTACAAAAGTTGATGTGCTATGGAAACTGTATAAATTATAAAATTTTCAATTGCTTCTCAAGTTGAGTCCTTTAAAAAGGAAAGTTAAATGTAAACTGGAAAACAAAACCCACTACTATAAGATAATATATTGATCTATTCCATCAAAAATGTTCTCATACTTTGGCAACCATGATAAACTAAATTTTCTTTAAAATACATGGTATTATGCCTAATTAGGAATGCTAAACCATTTTATTTAAATACACATTGTCATGAAATATCTTTGGGCTAACTTAAGAAGGACTTAGCCAAGAGGCATCATATTGCTGTGTAAAAAGTAGGTTGTACTCTTTAGAAACTATGTACTATGTGCTACCAGTGGCTATTATGAAACATTGATAGTAGTTACAGTGGGCTTTTGCCTTGAGTTATGAATTTAGCGTTTGGCCTGGTGCTCTTAAATATTAAAAGGTAGATGTGTGACTTTAATAATATGCCCCTTTTATTTTTCTAAGAAGTTGTGTTAAAATGTCAATAAATATATTTTTACTGTAGATCCAAATCACATTCTTGTAGAGAAAATTCACATTAGTTTGACATATTACCCTACAATGTGAACTTCAATTGTAGCTGAGTCCTCTCTATTCTCTTGAGTGGAATTATAAACATGACATTTAGTGGAGAATTAATTGTGTGTATCAGCATAAGCAACTAAACAACTGACCAGGTACTTGAGGCTTCTACCTTGGAACAGAACAGATACTGACATAAGGAAACTTTTAAGTGGCTCATTTTTCTAACACAGTAGTGCAAGAATTTACTCGTACAAAGAAGGGAGCATGATCTCATCCTCATTTATCCCTTGTTCATACCGCACAGATGAGAAACTTGCCAAATGGAACCGGTTTTTCTGGCACAGGAACCAGATCAGCCCAGTGATGAATGCTAAGATGCTCAACACCACAAACGTGATGACCATTCCTCTATAATCAGGGCCTACAAGGGGAAAAGGAGGACAGGATGCGACAGTGATCATTGCTATTGATCTTATTCTGTAAGCTGAGTGTACCACGGATTCCATGTGCACATCACTGCTTTAACATCAAATTTGGTCTCATAGCAAACACTGAAGTGCTTTCTTCTCAAACTTAAATCTTTATCTTTTCATTCAAATCTCCTTTATTGCCATTGATTAAAAAAAAATTTTTCCCCTAAAATGGCTGTCTAGATAAGATTCATTCTGTCTCCAGTTTTTCTGGATCTTGGTCCCATGGTAGAGATATAACTCAAGGCCTTGCATATGGTAGGCAAGTGCTGTACTACTGAGATAAACCTTCAGCACTTATCTCATGACTTTAAATACTACTTTTTTTTCCAGAGCTGAGGACAAGTCAGGGCCTTGAGCTCACCAGGCAGGTGCTCTTCTGCTGAGCTAAACCCCAGCCCCGACTTTAAATACTCTCCCTATGCTGAACAATTCATCTCTCACATAGTCAGCTGCCTATTAGAAAGCTCCATATGAATATCTCTTCCTTATCCTGATAACTCAGAGGCCAGAAAAGAATTCTTGACTTATATTGCCCTAGCCTTGTTCCCACCTATCCCTAACTCTTGGTTGCTCTCTGTTCTATTTAGCATAGAACTGAAATTGTTTTTTGCTCTTTGGGGGCGAGGCTACCAGGGTTTGAACTCAGAGTCTCAAGCTTGCCAGTTAAGTTTCTAGCCCAGAGCCTTGACCTTTGTTCCCAACCCCTTCAAAGCCTGGCACCTATCTACAATCTAGCTTCCGGCTGAGCTCTCGGCATACTCGGTGTGCTGTGCCCTTCCCCTAACCTCTGCTGGGGTGGCCTTGCAGACCTCAAGCTGACACTCATTTCCATGTCTTCTCTGGTACTCTGATCTACTGTGCCCATGCATCTACTCTTGGCCATACAGTTTATAACTATTTGATTTTTGCTTCTCTTTCAGAATGTGATCTGCTTATCTACTTATCTGTCTCCTCTACTATATTTGTAAGCTTGTGAGACGAGGGGCTTAATTTGTCTTGTTCAGGTGAATCTCAGTAAGTAGAACAGAGCATAGTAATTCAGTGATGGAATAGATGCCAATCATGGCAAATGGAGTTTTATCTCTTAATATTTGTATACTCAAATGGGAAGCTTTATGTCAGATGTTTTAAAATGTTAATGTGAAATTTTAGAGCTTTCTTCAAAAATAAAGTTAATATTTTTATAGTTATTTTATATCTGAATTCACAATAATGTGTAAGTACAAGTTATGAGTTTATTTTTGTCAGTTGTGGAGCTTGAACTCAGGGCCTGGGTGCTATCCCTGAGCTCTTTAGCTCAAGACTAACTCTACCACTTTGAGCCACAGCGCCACTTTGAGTGGTTAATTGGAGATGGGTCTCAGTGGGACTTTTCTGCTCAGGCTGGTTTTGAACAGTGATCCTCAGAACTCAACCTCTTGAGTAGCTAGGATTACAGGTGTGAGCCACTGGTGCCCAGCCACATTATGATTTCTTAAAAAAGATACTCTGAACATTTTAAGTAGTTAAATTTAGTTTTAGATTGTTTTAAAATTAATCATTAATTTTAGGGGATTGCAGCTAGTTAAAAATAGGCATTGCCAGGCGCTGGTGGCTCACGCCTGTAATCCTAGCTACTCAGGAGGCTGAGATCTGAGGATTGCGGTTCAAAGCCAGCCCGGGCAGGAAAGACCATGAGACTCCTATCTCCAATAAACCACCAGAAAACTGGAAGTGGCACTGTAGCTCAAGTGGTAGAGCACTCGCCTTGAGCTGAAGAGCTGAGGGACAGCGCCCAGGCCCAGAGTTCAAGCCCCATGACCGACAAAAAAAAATAAAATAAAATAAAAATAGGCATTTCAGCTTCTATACAGTCAAAATTATAGTATTTTATTCTATAATTTGACTACATAGAAGCTGAAATGAGAATATGAAATATGAATAAAATACATACACCTCGAAGAAATTACCTCCCAATATTATATATGCATGTGTGAAATACCACTGTGAACCACTGTGGCATACACTAGAATGACAAGGATGTAAAACAGGTCCTGTTGAGGGTGTAGATACTACTGGGAGGGAGGAAGGCAAATTGAAAAGGTGAAGGAGGGTGAATATGGTCAAAATATTACATATACATGTGTAAAAGTGGAACAATGAAGCTTGTTGAGATTGGTTTAGGAAGGAGAGGAAGGGTGAGGGAGAAGTGAGTCTAATCAAGATAGTGTATGCATATGTGTAAAAATGAAACTCCTTTGTACATCTAATTAATGTTAACAAAAATAGGGGAAACACTTTAAAAAATCACAAAAAAGATTACTTTATATCTTTGATAGCTTCCTTTTCTAAGGGAGAGAATTATGTAAACTCTGGACTACAATTTTATTGGAGAATTCTAGATATACTATGCCTTTCCTGGTACTTTTTTTTTTTTTTTTTGTCAATCATGGGGCCTGAACTCTGGGCCTGGGCGCTGTCCCTCAGCTCTTCAGCTCAAGGATAATGCTCTTGAGCCACAGCACCACTTCCGGCTTTTTCTGCTTATGTGGTGCTGAGGAATCGAACCCAGGGTCTCATGCACTCAAGGCAAGCACTCTACCACTGAGCCACCTTCCCAGCCCCATCCTGGTACTTACTTTTCAGGGAGAAAAATTTCATGGTTTAATGAATATTTTGGATTTACTTTATAACTATGTCAGAGTCAAGTATAAAATCAGAGCAGATGGATTATCTACTTATTTGGTGACCTGTTTTGCTAAATATTTCCTTAAGAATGGACTCCACTGGTTGGGGATGTGGCTCAGTGGTAGAGTGCTTGCTGCCTAGCATGCATGAAACTCTGGGTTCGATTCCTCAGTACCACATATACAGAAAAGGCCAGAAGTGGCACTGTGGCTCAAGTGGTATAATGCTAGCCTTGAGCAAAAGAAGCTTAGGGACAGTGCCTAGGCCCTGAGTTCGAGCCCCAGGACTGGCAAAAAAAAAAAAAAAGAATGGGCTACACACTTACCCAGAGGAGCTTTGCAGAGGACTCTACTGTAGCCATGTAAACATTCAACTTTTCTCCAACTTTCATTTGAAGCTAATAAAATGCTACATTTCCCATCAACATTTTTACTTTTATTTTCCCATTTGACAAATGTTGCTTCTGTTCCATCTAGCCAACTCCAAGAATGATCTGAAGAAAGACATTAAATAGGACTATGTAGTATACATATGACTATACGTACCATTCCTAAATTACTGGGTTCAAAAGCATCTGGCTCAACTAATTCATTTACTTTGAATATTGCAGTCTTATATGATAATCATTATTTAAAGAAAAACACTTAAAATGAACAAACTTTTGTGTAAGTACTTTAGCTGCACTCATCCCATTTCAGAAGCTCAATCATGAGTGGCTGATACGCACTACCATGGACAGTGCAGAAGGAGGCCATTTTTATCTTTGCATGAAGTTCTATTCAACACTAACATTTTTTGTTTTGATATGTGTGATCTGGTGAGTGTGCATAGTTATGGTGTGAGAGACAGATTTGTAGGGATCAATATCCTCCTTTCCTTAAGAAGATTGACATCATGATAGCTAAGCTGCTGTAAGAAGAAGGGTCCAAGAGGGTTTAAAACACCAGCCCCTTCCAATGTCCATTCTTTATTTTCAGCTGAGGTGGCACCATCTGCTGGTGTATAAACACAAATTCCAGTTCATTTAAATGGCCAACTTTGAATCTATTCACTTTTTGGAAATTACTTAATATTTTACAATTCATGTTTATTTCATTTACTTAAAATTTAACTTTTTGTAAAATGAGAATCAGATTTCTTATTATTCTACCAAATTTATATTCTTAAATGCATTCTATGTCAGTTCCAAGTTCAACTCGGACCTTCTATCTATTATTCTTGAAAAGACATTCCATAAATTCTCTTAAAAATCAATTCTTTACAATTGTGCCAAGCTTAACAAAAACACCATTAAGACTTAATTTTCATTTATGGAAAAATATTATAGGTTCCTTGTTAGACACAGACACAGCTGTAGAAAAAATCCTCTCATGTTGGTCCAAGGATTTTAGGAATATGAGTCTCCAATAATTCCCGTTGACAAGCTAATTTTCTATTTCATTAGGAGCTCTCATCATTACTAAAGTTATTTACATATTTCTTCAATACTTCAGAACCTGCACACCTAGCTTACTGATCAATAAGGAGCATTTGAGTCAGCCAATATTTGATGCTCTTTAGCAAAGCTGATTGGTATTTAGTAAGCAGCACACACAAATGCATCACTTACCACCAGAGTGTTGTAATAATCCAAGCCAAACTCTCATGGTAATATTATTATTTTCCCTCATCAGTCTGCTCACGAATTTATTCTCATTTTCATCCTCTATGGTGACAATAGTGGCAGAATGATCTGTTAGAGGAAAACAAAGTGTACGTAATTAGTTGTGTGTAAACTAGCAACTGTTTTATCCTGAGCTATCCATTGGAGAAAAAAACTTTCATTAGAAAAATAACAAAAAAATCAAGCTTTACATAGAAAGTAAACTGGAATTTGTTATAATTTAAAAGTACTTCCAGAAATAGTTTCCCAGAATAAATATTTTTAAACTGAAAATTTACATAATAGGCATTACATGTCTTCAAAATATTTGTCTGGCAATATTTCTTTTAATCTTGGCATTGTCTAATCAGAGAGACTCTGTGAACTGCTAGTCATAATAATTAGTGCCTATAGCAGTAGAAATACATGGCCTATGGATGTTTCATATTTTTTCTTCAACAATCCTTTTGTATAACTCAATTTTAAACTTGTTTCTGCTAAAAAAGAATTAAAAACCGATAGGTTTGGAATGCTAGAGACCATTAGCCCTCTTTTAATATGACCTTATACATATAGTTAATCATGCTAATTTTAAGTTCTTAAAATAGTATAGAATTTAATGAATGAGTATTTTTGAAGTTGGACAGGAGCCATAAACCAGAGAATCAGGTAAGGGGTAAAAATAAGTAATAATTGGGATTGGGGGGGAGGGGGGAGGCTGGGAAGGGATGTGAAGGGTAAACAAAGGAGGAGGATGCAATGCTTGGTAAGAAATGTACACATTATCCTGCCCATGTAATTGTAACCCCTCTGTACAGTATGTTCACAAATAAAATAAAATTAAATTTAAAAAAATCTCCAAAAAAAAGAAAATAAAATCATTCAGATAAGAAGAAAAACAAAAAAAAAATAAGTAATAATTAGGGCCGGGAATGTGGCTTAGTGGGTAGAGTGCTTGCCTAGCATGCATGAAGCCCTGTGTTCGATTCCTCAGTACCACATAAGCAGAAAAAGCCAGAGTGGTGCTGTGGCTCAAGTGGTAGAATGCTAGACTTGAGCACAGAGAGGCACAGGGACAGTGCCCAGACCCTGAGTTCAAGCCCAGCAATGGCACAAAAAAAGTAATAATTAGATTTGGAAAGATTCTAAATGAAATCCAATAATTCTCCACAACTTCAAATACCTATCTGTATGTGAACTAAAGCATTTCTTTTGTGGTTGAGTATACTTTCAGAGGATGCAAAGGAAGTCTTTGTAGTACACTCCAGTGTATATGTGTTTTCTAAGTTATGTTGTCTTAATATTATACATCCTAGAAGATTATACTGGAAGGAGTAATTACTACCTCACAGAGGAAACTGAGACTCAGGATTTGTTCAGGTTTACATGGCTAGTCAGTTATAGAATCAGAATGTCAATTTTAGTCTTTTTTGTTGTTGTTGTTGGTCATGGGGCTTGAATCCTGGGCCTGGGTGCTGTCCCTCAGCTCTTCAGCTTAAGGCAAGCACTCTACCACTAGAGCCACAGTGCCACTTCTGGTTTTCTGAGTGGTTTATTGGAGATAAGAGTCTCATGGACTTTTCCTGCCCGGGCTAGCTTTGAACCACAATCCTCAGCTCTCAGCCTTATGAGTAGCTAGGATTACAGGCGTGAGCCACTGAGCTCCGGGAAATTTTAATCTTTTTAGTAAGATAGTTTTGAGAGTATATGATTTGTTATTGTTATGTCAATTCATTCATTCCTACCTTTGAAGCAAGTGTTGTTTTCCTTCTCATTGTTCAGATGAGAAAAGAAACATTCCATAACTTCTACTGTGTCACTTAAGATACTAGATGTGGAAGTTCATTTGTTATCTTCACATAGCTGTTTACTTAGTCTTCTTTATTTCTTCTCATTTACTTTTCCTTTCCACTTATTTATTTTTTATTATTATTTTCAAATATTTGTACATATCCATTTATGTGGACAATGCATCCTTATTGGTGTCACCCCTTCCATTATTCTCCCTTTTCTTCACCTACCCTTGCCTCACACGTCTCATCAAGAATCCTAGTTCCATTTTTATGCATCCATGTACTTTTTTTTTTCTTTTGGTTCCATTTCTGAGGCTTGAATGCAGGGCCTGAGTGCTATTCATGTGCTCTCTTTTCATCATGGTTAGTGCTCTATCACTTGAGCTAGAGCTCACTACCTATTTTTTGGTGGTTAATTGGAGATATGAGTCGCATGGATCTTCCTGCCTGGGTTGGCTTCTAACTACAATTCTCAGATCTCAGTCTCCTGAGTAGCTAGAATACAGGAGTGAGCCACAGGCATCCAACTCATGTACTCATGCTTATATTGACAATTTCCCATGACTATTCCAATATTCATTGACCGTTTACATTATAAAATACTTAACCATATCCTTTATGAGAAATGCCATTATAAAACAGTCAATATGCCGGGTGCCCGTGGCTTACTCCTGTAATCCTAGCTACTCAGTAGGCTGAGATCTGAGGATCACAATTCAAAGCCAGCCTGTGCAGGAAAGTCCGTGAGACTCTTATCTCCAATAAATCGCTAGAAAACTGGAAGTGGCGCTGTGGCTCAGTGGTAGAGCATTTGCCTTGAGCTGAAGAGCTGAGGGATAGCATCCAAGCCCAGAGTTCAAGCCCCATGACTGATACACACACACAAAAAAGAAAACAGTCAATACTTTCCCAAATGTAATATTGTTTCCTATTATTTCCTTAAGTAAATGTTCTAAGAATTAAATTACAGATTTAAAAAGAAGAAACAAATTGTAACTCACCAAGTTGTAGACATAACTCTTTGGCCTCTGAAAAACTGTGCAATGCCTGGTCAGCTACATAGCAGTGATCAGCATACTGGATCCACTGTGACCTGTTGTCTTTTGCCTCTGGACATCTTAACGAGTATGTAAGAGGGGATAGTGCTTTAGCTGTGAAAGTGTTAGACACAGCTGTAATAATGAGCAGAAAAATGTGACTGCTTTTCTAAATCTCAGTTAGTATTCCTATTTCCAATGCTTCTGTAGGCAAGAAGCAATTAATTAAATTCACACACCAGAGAAAGTCACACCCACTCTGTAAATACTCATTCTAGTTCGCTTTTTAGGACTATTATCTTTGTAACTTAGATGACAGGAAAACAGTGCTCAGCCCTCTGTGATAGAGCTAGACTTACTATAGTTAGTCTAAAAACAGCCAGAAAGACAGACTTGGAAAAGCAACCTAATAGGAAACAGGCTAATGGGTTTGATATTCCTCTGAAATAAGTAAAATTCTTCCTTTCCTTGGATTCCTTTTTATTTTGATAAGTCTAAGTTTGTATAGACATTTAAAGAACTATTTTAGAACTCACACTGTAAGTAAAAATTTGGAGGGCTGGGAAGGTGGCTCAGTGGTAGAGTGCTTGCCTTGCATGCCTGAGGTCCTGGGTTCGATTCCTCAGCACCACATAAGCAAAAAGAAAAGAAAAATTTGGTAGTTTTATGAAGCACAGCAAAATCTCCCCACAGCTTTTGTCCGGTTTCCCATTTAAGTCAATATTTTGTGCATGTGCCAGTATGAATTTAAGGCCTCGAACTCTCATTCCAGTTGCTCACCTCAGGGCTCACTTGTGGCATGTCTTCAGCTCAACATTTTGCGAGTTGAAGATAGAGTCTTGAAGCCTCTATGTGACTTTAAACCACATTCCTCCAGGTCTCTGCCTCCTAAACTGCTAGGATTACAGGCATAAGCCACCTATACTCAGTAACTATTTGAGGAATTTCAAACTTCAATTGCTTTTCTAAAAAGTTCCATTTATTTTCTTTGCCTAACAATTGAAATCAGTGCTTGATAGCCCTTTACAGGGACAGCTCAGCTTTTGAAAAACATTGCTGAATAAAGTAAAATTTCCCAAGTTCTTTTTTTGTTTGTTTGTTTTTTTGGGTCTGGTAGTGGGGCCTGAACTCTGGGCCTGGGCGCTGTCCCTCAGCAATTCAGCTCAAGGCTAGCACTCTACCACTTGAGCCACAGCGCCACTTCAGGCTTTTTTCTTTTTTTTGCTTCTGTGGTGCTAAGGAATCAAACCCAGGGCCTCAGGCATGCAAGGCAAGCGCTCTACCACTGAGCCACCTTCCCAGCCCCAAATTTCCCAAGTTCTAAAGTAAAATTTACCTTATGGTAGAACAACTGAAAGGCTATGGGAACAAATTTCCTGAAAAAATGCATCATATTTATTTCCATTCACAAAGCATCACTTTTTGTAATTTTAAAATTGTGATTATAAAGGTGATATACACAGGGGTTACAGTTATGTGTCAGATAAAAAGTATATTTCTTTTTGAACAATGTCACCCCTTCCCTTTCTTTCTTTCTTTCTTTCTTTCTTTCTTTCTTTCTTTCTTTCTTTCTT
>NW_012267221.1:11674911-11709675 GCF_000151885.1 Dipodomys ordii
CTTCCTTCCTTCCTTCCTTCCTTCCTTCCTTCCTTCCTTCCTTCCACAGTTATGTGTCAGGTAAAAAGTATATTTCTTTTTGAACAATGTCATCCCTTCCTTCCCTCCCTTCCTCCCTCCCTTCTTTCTTTCTTTCTTTTTCCGGTCATGAGGCTTGAACTCTGGGCCTGGGCGCTGTCCCTCAGCTCTTCAGCTCAAGGCGAGCACTCTACCACTTGAGCCACAGCGCCACCTGCAGTTTTCTAGTGGGCACCTTTATTTATTTATTTTGGTGCTGGTCCTGGAGCATGAACTCAGGGCCTGGGAACTGTCCCTGAGCTCTTTTCTCAAGGCTAGTGTTCTATTACTTGAACCACAGCTCTACTTCCAGTTTTTTTCCTGGTGGTCAATTGGAGATAAGGGTTTCATGGACTTTCCTGTCTGGGCTGGCTACAAATCATGATCCTCAGATCTCAGCCTCCTGAGTAGCTAGGATTACAAGCATAAGTCACTGGAGTCTGGTAAAGTACTATTTTTATAGAATTTGTAGATAAGCCTTATTTAAAATCTGTAAAAACTTTCATTGAGTATTAGTCATGGACATAAATTAGGTCACCATTTAGTAAATACAAGGTTATCAAAATTAGATCTTACATTTTGTAGGTTTGTAACAAATAGCACCATCCTTATCTGAGTGACATTTTTCATGCTGCCAAAGCCCCTTTGGATCCAAGAATACACAATTTCCAGGAGATGTTTGGTTTTTCCATGGAATATAGTCAAGAGCACTGCCATCAGACCATTCAAAACTTAATTCTCTTCCCTGTTTTGAGTAGAGAGAACTCAGATAATGGGACTTCAAAAAGAGCATAAAGAACAATATAGATACCTTAAAAATATTAAATGGGGTGTTTGTTATTTACTTACAAATATTATATATATGGATTTATCTGGAATATCAGACCTGTATTTTCAAAATACTGATTTAGGCCATTTGCAGAATTTAAGTAGGACTTTAAATTTAGAAATAGTTACTATATTGAGCAGGGGTAAAAAAAAAACAAACAAGAAATAATTACTATATGCTGCTACTGGGTTTGTTTGCTTGTTTGTTTATTTGTGCTTGTACTGGGGATTGAGCTCAAGGCTTGGGCACTATCCCTTAGCTTTTTAAAGGCACTCTATTTCTTGGACCACAGCTCCAAGCTTGAACTCCTAGCTCTGGCATTTTGCTGGTTAATTAGAGGTAAGAGCCTCATGGACTTTTCTGCACAGGCTGGCTTTGAACCATGATCCTCAGATATTAGCCTCCTGAGTAGTTAAGACTTACAGGTTTGAGCCACTGGTGCCCAGCTGCATTTAACTTTTTTTTTTTAAAATACAGAGGGGTTACAATCATATGAACAAGGTAACGAGTACATTTCTTATGAAGCATTGTTGCCTCCTCCTTTGTTTTTCCCCTACCATCCCTGCCTCCCACCTCCACAACTACCCCGCCCCCCGCCCACCTAAATTGTTTTTCAACATAGTGTCTTGTACATCTCATTGTTGCAATGGGTCAACCTTTATCCCTATTTAAACAATTTGTTTTTACCCTTCCGCTCCCCAAATTATACCAACATCAAATACAGTGAAAACAGGGGAGGGACATACAAAGCAACAAAAAAATCACCTGGTACCTTATAAATAGGTTTAACTTTTTAAAGGGTGAGTTTCTACAATTTGAAATTAAATAGAATCAAACGGCTTCTATTTATCGGGACTACAGATTTATAGTCAATCCATCCTACACCTTGTTTCCAATGTTTTGTAGCTTGGTGGAATGTTTGTCTGGATAGTTTCCACATTCAGAGGCCAACAAGAGTAGGGGGCAAGGAAGGAAAATATTTCCCAAGAAACCAGCAATGGTAAAATGACTTTTGTCTTCTTGTGTTTATAATCTAATCTGACACCTTTTCTCTCATTTCTCTAGTTTCTTCTAAAGAGTATTTAAATGAGGTCTATAACTCTAATCCTAATAGAGAGGTAGTTTTGTACACCAAACATTATGATAAGTCTGCACATATACTAATTAAGAGGATTCAAATAATGGCATAGAAAATGCATTAATGAGCAGGAAAAACATATTTTTTGTAGCAGTACTGGTGTTAGAACTCAGGGCCTTGTACAGAGCCTTGTGTTTGCTAGGTAGGTTCCTATACCTCCAGCACTATTTTGTTTTTAGTTATTTTTCAGATAAAGTTTCCCCCTGGGCTGGCCTTGGAGAATGATCTTCCTATTAATACCTCTTGTGGATCTGTGATCACAGTTATGTACCACCATGACTAGCTTATTGGTAAAGATAGGGTCTCACTAGCTTTTTGCCCAGGCTGGTCTCAAACTGTGATCTTTCCAATCTCCATCTCCAAAGTAGCTGAAATTATAGACATGTTTTTACCATATGTGGCCCAGAAGATTAATGTTAAGTAGTGCTACTTTCTAGGGGAGAAGTGGAAAGAAAGTATTTAGAAGTCCTAAAAGTATTAAGAATTTGAGTTGGCTATTTTAAAATTTTGGGTAAAAGTCTCAATGAAAATATTATTACTATGATTACTCTGATTTTATGGATGAAGAAATAGGGTTGTAAAGGTAAGTGATTTGTTATGACCATAACATATGTTATGACCAGCACATAAACAGAAGATGTGTTACTAGTGCTGAGACTCAGGTTTCTCTGGTTCTATGCTAGTACTTTTTTATAAGCGTTCTAATTGGTCAGTGACAAACAAGCTACAGTGATGCTTTTGAATTATGAGTTCACTGAGTCCATGAGTTGTCCTGACCATTTGTCCAAGCGCATTCTACAAAAATATAATTTATTTGTTCCATATATTAAAGATAAAAAAATCACTAGACTAAGCAAACCAAGTCCTAAGAGTTAATCTATTACTGCATTTTGATATTTGTTCAAATTTCTACTCCTTATTTTTATTGTTGTTGTTATTGTCGGTCATGGGGCTTGAACTCAGGGCTAGGAGTTGTCTTTGAGCTTTTGTGTTCAAGGGTAGTGTTGTACTACTTTGAGCCACAGCTCCACTTCTGAACTTTTGCTGGTTGGAGATAAGAGTCTCACAGACCTTCCTGCCTGGGTTGGGTCTCAACCATGATCCTTAGATCTCAGCCTCCTGGGTAGCAAAGATTACAGGAGTGAGCCACCAGCATCTAGCAAGTTTCTAACCCTTAAAAGAACAGACTTGGGAAAATTCTGGAAGAAAAATGAAGACTTACATCATGACTCGAGAGGCCAACCCATAGTGGGAATCCATCACGTTTTACGATATCTTCCAGAAAGAGCTGGTCTTGTAGGTCATGAACACTGGCCAGATGTCCTCCACTTTGAGAACACAGGTTTAATGCTTCATACCATGTAACTTTTTTCTGAATAACATTATAAATGCCATCTTTATATGGAATAAGCTGTGGCAGTGTAGTATTATATTCTTCCTTATAGTCAACTATAATACATACAATATTTAAAATAAAAGTGTTATTTGTCAAAGTTAAATTATTTCAAATATGTATTTTGGATAAAATTAAATGCAACCATTTAAAAAGCTAAATAGAACCGAGTTTGTTGTTCATGAGGAGGTAAAATACACGCTTTACCAACAAATAAAGCAAGGTCTTTAAATTTTATAGACATATACATGATATTTACTTAAGAAATTCCCATAATAGGCAGAGACAGACAACAACAGTGCTGCAGTACTGACCGAACTGTTGGCTCTGAACGTGTGTGAGACCAACTATGGAGGAGAAATTTATCTGCATCAGGAGACAGAAAGCCTGCCTTGAAAACCAGTGTATGAAAACTAAGGCTGAACAGAAATAAGCTACAGTGCACTGAAAATGGGCAAATAAGCAATGTAAGTGTAATGATGAGGGTACTACAAAGAATAAAGGCAAGTGCTCCCAATGGTTAAAGCTATTTGAGCACAACCCTAAATACTGTAATATGCTGGGTAACTATTCAAAGTGTAAAACAAGTAACATGAATCCACACTAGTACTAGAGGGCTAAGTGATATTAAAATATAGTATATATCCTCAATGAATTTTACTCATTCATTAGAAATGATGAAATTGTACCATTTGGAAAAAAAATATGTTAACTGAAGTAAGTCAGGCCCAAAGAGACAAAGGATCTATGTTTTCTCCTATATGTGGAAACTAGATCTAGCTAATAAACTTCATAAGTAAATACATTCGGTGGTATGAAAGTATATACGAATGTATTAACTGAATGAAACACAATAGATATAAAGGAGATCTCAAGTATTGTTTATTAGAAAGCCAAAATCAAGGTTCAGCAAAATAAAACACCAGGAAGCAGGTACTCGAAAGGGGTGAGGTGGATTCAAGAGGGAAGAGGTAGATAAATGGAGAAGGGGGAACGGGGGGGAAATGCAGACAAGAATCCAATGCATAGCCTATAAAATTAAAAAGAGTGAGGGAAGGGGTGGGTAGAGGAGGATGAGTGAGAATGTTGAAAAGGGTGACACTGATCAAGATATACTGTACTCATAATCTGCTTTGTTAAATGGCAACTACTTTGTACAACTACTTTGTGATAACAATTAAAAAAAAAGATGGGCTAGGAATGTGGCTTAGTGGTGGAGTGTTCTCCTAGCATGCATGAAGCTCTGGGTTCTATTCCTTCATACTACATAAACAGAAAAGGCTAGAAGTGGCACTGTGAGTCAAGTGGTAGCGTGCTAGCCTTGAGCAAAAAGCAGCTCAGGAACAAAAACAGCCCAGCCCAGGCCCTGAATTCAAGCCCCAGGACTGGGAAAAAAAAAAAGAAGAAGAAGGTAAATAAACAAAGCTTAGGAACTTTCTATTTTATGTCTCCATCTCTTCCCTTCACTCCTAAATTAAGAGTATTCACATGTTATTGAAGAAAAGATTTGGGTCAGCTATATCCTAAGTTAATAAACTCATTCTCAACTGGATACCCAAGTCTTCTTACTATAGTTCAATCTTCCTTTATTCATCATGAGCAGTAAATGTTTAAGTCAAACTGTGGCATGGGATGAATGCTCAGAAAATGCGCATGGTCTTAACCTCCCCTGCAGTGGAAACACTGTGCACATACTTACCCATTTCGATTTTACAGGAAATAATGCTGTGCTGGTGAAAATAAAGTGTTTCTTCAATAACATTAAAGGGTTGGATATCCCAGAAACCATCGGTACTCAAGCCAGCCAAAAACTTCCCATTTTTTACTGTTGGTCTTCCTGCTCTCCAGTGTGCATAGGACAGTGAAGTCTTATCAAGCCACATCAGAGAGCTATCTAGAGAAGGAATATTTTTTTTCACTAAGCTTAGAGATTAAGTTTTACAGTTACAAGTTAGTATTTCAAATGACTAATTTCTTCCTTCTACCCCACCTTCCAAAAATTGTGTGATTATGTACATCTCTTTAAAATATTTTCTGGTTATAATAGTAAATAGTACATTTTTTAGTATGAAAAATAAAAAGTATAAGCCTGTAAATAAAAATTTACTTATAATTCTATCCTTTAATTGCTTAACATTTGGTCATTTTTTTAAACCAAATGTCATTTTTCTTACATATGTTTAACTTCAGTTGAAATGATCATAACTATTTGATTAAAAATCACTGATGCTTTACATAATAGGTGACAAATCTCTTCTTTGGATATAATTTATGCTGAAGACAGGTGAGCACACCAATGGCTGATTTTTTAAAAAAGATGTGAAGACATTCAATATGGAAGGAGCAATTTTCTCAACATATAGTCCTGAATAGTGTGGGTATCCATGTCCTCAAACATGAAGCTGGGCCTCTGGCTGTCACCACAAAACTCAGTGCAAGCTCAAAAGTATATAAAACCCTTATTTAAAGAACCCAGAAGTAAGGTAGAGTAGACAAAGCCTCCTCACATATGCAAACGTGGTCAAAGAAAAAGTAGGCAACCAGTCACCATGGCTCTTGCCTGTAATCCTAGCTACTCAGGAGGCTGAGATCTGAGGATCATGGTTCAAAGCCAGCCCGGGCAGGAAAGTCTGTGAGACTCTTATCTCCAATAAACTACTCACAAAACCAGAAGTGGTGCTGTAACTCAAGTGGTAGAGCACTAGCCTTGAGCGAAAAACCCAGGGACAGCGCCCAGGCCCAGAGTTCAAGCCCTACAACTGAAAAAAAAAAAAAAAAAAAAAAGAAAAAGAAAAAGTAGGGAAGCCATTCCTCATCAAAATGAAAAACTTGTGCAGCCAGGAAAGTTATACAAACTGCTTGTGCAAATCATTCATCTCAGAAAAACATCCAGAATATTTACAGAATGTTTAAAGCTCAACGTCAAAAGACAAATGACTCAATTAAAAAATGAATAGAGATTTCTCCATAAATAGTATTTGGCAAATAGCCAATAAACGTATGAAAAGATGGTTCATATCATTATCATCAGAAAAACCTAGTGAAAACATCACACCCACCTAAATGGCTCTCATCAAAAAGACAGAAAAAAACATTTTAGCATAGACAGGGAGAAATTGGAACTCTTAACACTGGTGATGGTAATGGAAAATACACAGATAAATTGGGAAACAACCTGCTAGCTGTCCAAAGAAAAAAACAAAAGATAAGGTCATTCCACAGCAAATTGTGTATCTAAGTGAGTATTAGGGGAAATGAAAACATGTCCATACAAACAGTTGTACATGAATGTTCAGAGAAGCATTTCTTATTTATAATAACAAAGTTGCCAGCCCTATTTAGAATGAAGAACGTTGACATCCTTTCCTACATATAGCACCAGAGTCTAGGCTCTACTTTTCACTGATGAGCAGCTCCCTAGCAATCAACATCTGTCTACACCAGGGCCATCCCATAAATACTGTGAACATTTTGATTTTTGTTGGTTACTGTGCCACTTGTATTTCCTCCTTTGTTTTTCCTTCTCCCAATTTAAGTTACCAGTTTTCTGATGGACACAACATGCAGTACTATATTTCTAAAGTTATTTAAGAAAGAGTAACTCTTTCTACTGTTGAGAAATCAGATAGTTTTAAAGATCCCAAAGCCTACATATATGCCATATTTTAAATATTTTGTAAGTATTTTGAAACAACTCAGAGCAGTGACTGACAGATATTCTTAAGAATTATATTTAAATGAATACCAAATTTGCTTTTACCTGAAACATCTTTCTTTTTTATTTTTAATTTTATTGTCAAGGTGACGTACATAGGAGTTACAGTTACGTAAGTAAGGTAGTGAGTACATTTCTTGTTGAACTTGTTACTTCCTCCCTCATTTTTCTCCCACTTTCCCTCCTCGAACCCTCCTAAGTTGTACAAATCACTTCCAACATATTGTCTTGTGAGTAGCGCTGCTGAGTTGGTTCCCCCTTTGTCTTTTGTCTCACTTTTTTTTTTTCTGTAACATCTTTCTATATTACCCTGGTTTTACTTCAGGTCTGAAAATGCCTTTTCAGAATATGGAATACATTTTGTTGTTCCTGGTATTATAACTACATCAGAGGGTACAATTTAAATAAATCTCCGTATCCTGGATTTGGTCTCTAGAGCCTAATAGAAGGCCATTGTTTCTTCAGTCACTTTCAGAGAAAACTTAGGAACTTTCTACTTATTTACCTCTTTGTTTTCCCTCCACCCCTAAATGTTGTTGAAGGTAAGACTTGGCCAACTAAGTCTTAACATGATGAACTCATCCACAACTCTCAAGCTAAGTCTTCTCTTTCTTGTGGTAGTGTAATCTTCATTAATTTATCCATGGCTAATTCACATTTAAGGAAAACGTTGGCAAGCTATAGATGGATTGGATAGCAAAGAAATAGTCACATTCATTGGCCACATCTGAGCAGCCCAGTCTCTTTTCCTGCACTAACTCTGGGTCACTATCCTGTGCTCCCATTGAAACTTCTTTAGGAAACATGTGCACTTTTTATACTTTAGGTCCACAGACAGATTTTCTTTTCCCTAATCTCAAAACACCACTGAGTATGTTTATAAACTGACTTTGTTTCTTTTAGGTTATTTTTGTGTTAAAATATTCTTATTAATCATATTTTGAATTAGTAGTTTTTCACCCAAATTTCAAATACTCTACCCTACTGTCAGACCAGGAACCTTGTTTTTCTGTTGTTTACCGTGTGTGTGTGTGTGTGTGTGTGTGTGTGTGTGTGTGTGTCCCAAGCCAATGCTACAAAAACTCAAGGTGCAACATTTATAGAAGTGGGAATCAGCTCTTATTTATTCCAAATTAAAAACAAGACATTTCTATGGTGTGGCCATTTTCATTTAGTCTTGGCTGCTGGAAGGAAGTATGGAAAGGGAATTATCGTCCACTATTTAACACTAAGCCTGTTGGAAAATGTATAACAAAGGCACATACCCTAGTATTTGTTTGAAGAAGTATATTTTTGTAGCTTGATAAATATATCTTAATGAAATGCTAATAAAGAGAATATTAGATTCATCACTTACTTTCATAAGTTATTCCTAGCATGACCCAAGAAGCCATGTAACTGAAGTATAGAAGCTGCTCAAGAACAAAGTCATTTTCCTTTTCATCTCGAATACTCAGAATATGTGCTTTTGAATCTGTTAATAAGAAATAGTAATTTTAATAACTACTTATCGGGAACATGACTTTGTTTGATAGATTAGTATTCTTTAAAACCCAAATAACACTGGGAAACTAGAAAGAAACATCAAGAAAGCATTTAATATGATTTCATTGTCATTGTATTAAAGTGAACAGTCTAAGAAGTTTTCAAACACTTTGATGCTGAGTTTGATTCTACAGAAGAGTGGAAATCTGGTAGCTGGATAGACAATTTAAGAAATTGTTTCACTTTACTTTCCCCCATTTATAGTTTATCTGTAAGTGTTATATATCCACCTATTATGAATGTACATTGTCAGAGATTACCCTGTAATAAACACAACCTTGGATGAACTATAAAATAGATATTTCTTTTCCTTAAAATTCTCTCTTCCTCTTCTCTCTTTCTCTCTCATTATTTTGGTGGTACAGGGGCTTAAACTCAAAGATCTGTGCTTACTAGGCAGGCACTCTACCAACTGGACCACACTTTCAGCCTTTAGTGCTTAAAATGAGGGCTTAAAATGTTCAATATTTCCAAACTATATTATTTCCCAGGAAATTAACCAGGGGATTTCTCAGAAAAGCTATACATAGATAAAACTGTTTAAAAACATTGGTTTAAACATAGTTAAACAAGATGTCTTATAGCAAAATTTCTTAAGATATATGTTAACAACTTTGATACTGTCTCACAGTAGGTATTCAGTCTAGAGTTCCTTAACCCTGATGTTCATCTTGAGATGAGAGATCTTCATCTCAAGACTACAGCTCTGCAGAGCATACTTTGTGGAATACTGATTTGGGTTTCCACAGGTGTTTCCATAAGGTTCATGGTTCTATCAGTTTCACCATGAAAAAGCTAAGAATCCTCAGTAGATTTCATTGGCAATTTCTCCCAAGTCTTGAGAGCTGAAATTGTGAAATATTTCTTTAAGTATGAGTACTGCTTCTGACCAGTGAAACTAACCTATTTTCAATTTACCCTTAGTCTAGCTGGTTTAGCATTTAGTTCTCTGCTCTCTAGTATCATTTATTCTCTACTGAAGAAGATGCAAAGACAGACTATTCTCTAATGAGTAAAGAGGTTACTTCTATACTTTTTGTTCTTGTTGTTAGTTTTAGGGCTTGAACTCACAGGTGGGTATAGGTTGTCCTTGAGCTTTTTTGCTCAAGGATAGCATTCTACTACTTTGAGCCACAGCTCCACTTCCACTCCTATATTTTTCATTTTAACTTGAATTTCAACATTTAAGTTTAATACTTTGTAATCGACAGTGTGGAAATTAGGAGATAATATATTTTTGAGATTTAATGCTAATGAGAAATATATACAACACCAGTGACAAAAAAGTTAGTGTGGCACAATACATAACAGTACAATATACATACTTAGTTCCTGGCATTTAGAGTGGACTTCATCTTGAGTTGCTACTGTATGTCTATTCTTTGTTATCATGAAAATGTAGCAGGAGTTCTGAAATGCTATCCATGGGGTGTTTAGAACAGGAGATGGACATTTAACACTCTTAACTGGTTTGACCTCTTTTTCAGTCTCATCTAGAAAAAAGAGTTAATGTTAGAATTCTAATTTGAGATGTAAATGTTAAATCCTGTTCTTAGTCATTAGGCTTGATTTGTAGGAAACATCCAAGAAGCCGAGACATAGCAGCTGGTACTGTTTGTGCTCTGCTTCTATTCAAATACAGCACAGAGAAGAGTGGCGTTCTGTAAGGAGGAAATTATTCAACTCAATTTTCTCACCCCTGCTGAGCCTCCTCAGAGAAATGATACAACTATACTAATTAATAATAAGCACCTAAGTATTACTTTGGAATTTCATTGTCTATTTTCTGTTTATGGACATCCTTAAATGTCTCTTAAGAGAACATTTTAATAAAATACTTAATATTTTAAGTAAGTTCTTCCTTTAGCCAAACCAACCACACATTATTTAAAATGTGGGCTCCAGAAAATCTGATTTATATTTTGAAAATAAATTTCTTATGGAAAGAAAATGCCATATAGATATGCTCTGCTGATGTGGTGTTTAGTAGAGATCTTTAGTATCAGTGTTTCCCCCACCTCATAAAAAAGTCTCTCTTTTTTTTTTGTCTCGGAAGTATTGTGTTCTTTCTACCCACAGGTATGGGCCTGATTGGTGAAAACTATTTTCTTACACCTTGGTCAGAGATTGTAGAACCTTAGGAAGTCTGCCATCTGATGAACTCAAGTGAATCTACCATATTTGGTCCCAATCTTAAGTAGTTCATGGAATGTTAATTGATATTAAGAAGTATGAGAGAATTCCCACAAAACTATGTTTTCTAAAATGAGCTAAGTACAAGATATATGAAAATGAGGCTGAGTAACATGGGACTTTAAACATCAATTAATATTGTCAGCAGATGTAAAAGTAAAAGATATTTCTAAAACAAAATGTTAATGTCAAAATGTTGAATAGTAATAAGTGATTCAAATTGCTGTAAGAAATTTTGTTATAAAAGGTATGATTATAATTTCTTCACAACACCAAAATTTTATAAAACTACTCCCCCAATATTCTACTACTCATGAGACTTATATGTAAGAAAGAAAATAACTTAAGTTCACATACTTCCTGGGTAGTAGCAAATAGCCCCTGATTGGTTATCATTGCAATCAGCTGTTTTCCAGAATCCATCCGTGTCTAATATTACACAATCTTCAAGTTGCTGGTTGTTTTCAGCCCAGCGACTAAAATGAAGATGCTTCCCATCTGACCAACTGAAGCTGAGCTCATCCTAGAGGGGGCCAGAAATACATGTTATACTTTCATTATCCCTGAGACTCCTGAAGTCATTCTAATAACTTTCAATTTTGTTTTATATATAACACACATTTTTACAACACTGTGTATTAGGTTCTGTCCCACTGATTTATTTATATCTCATAACAACCATGTAAGAGAGGAACTATTACTATTTCCACATCACAGAGGGTATCTAACCATGTGTGCAAAGTCACATAGACTATGAGCAGTAGCACTGGGCCACCAGTTACTGGAGTCTATGGTCCTAACCAGTTGCTCTATTGCTTGTTGGAAACCAGGAGGCTACAATGGAGTGAGGATTACTGTAGGCACAGATTCAATAGAGACACTATGGCATGATGGAAAGGCAAAAATCATACCTCCAGGGGACCATGTGTGAGGCTACAATGGTTTAGGGGTTCACTGGTCTGAAACCAGTATACGAATTTTTCTACAGTGACAATATTGCTTTTCTTTCAAAAGATTACTCTTTATTCACTCTTGCTAACATTTTAATTTTGTTTAATTTCTGTTGAAGAACATCTACTAATCATCTCATGTAATTATATTTCTTGTCTTTCCATTCCTCTTCCTTGTTGTTTTTCCTTTCCTTCCCCTTACATTAATTATACAGGAGGGATTTCATTATTACATTTCTACACATGTACAGTATGAATTCCAAAATAATCTCATTCTATATCATTCTCCTTTCCACCTTCCTTCAAAACAATCTCTAGCGGTTTCCCTGCTCTATTTTCTTTTTCTTTTTTTTGTTTTTGGTTGGTTGTGGGGCCTGAACTCTGGGCCTGGGCGCTGTCCTCAGTTCTTCAGCTCAAGGCTAGTGCTCTACCATTTGAGCTACAGCACCACTTCCAGCTCTTTCTGCTTATGTGGTGCTGAGGAATTGAACCCAGGTCCTCATGCATGCGAGGCAAGTGCTCTACCACTGAGCTACCTCCCCAACCCCTCCTTGCTTTATTTTCATAGTTGCAAACAACCTATTTCAACCATATTCAGCCTCCTTCATTATCCTTGTGAGCCCAACTCCGTTCTGCCTCATTTGATTTTTTAAAATTCTGCTTAACTTCTGTGGCTGAAGAGATACAGTAGCTCCCAATTCTATCTCGTCTTTGATTCAATAAACAGAAAAAGTACTCAATTATTTATGTCCACTATAGTCTTTTTCCACCTATAATAAAGCATTACAAGTTCCACTTGTGAAAGATAACTGTCATACACACACAAAAACATATAATCCTGAAATGTAATGGAATAAGATTTGAAGATCTCTGGATCTATATTCCTTTTGGTTTACCACAGGAGACTGAAAAAAGACCTGTAAAACTTGCAGGCTATAGACCAGCCCTGACAGTTGGAAGTGAGAACTCACGTCTTGACTGGAGAGGCCGATCCAAACGGAGTAGTTCCGCCGGGCGGCCTGCACGGAGAGGAAGGCCTGTTGGTAAGGGTCTGTGATGCTCACGAGGTGCATGCGCTCTCTCTCACACTCCTGTAGAGCCTCATGCCAACTGAATGTCTTTGGGATTATTTTGTACAGGTTATTTTGATACTTTACAGTTTCTGAAACATTCTGCAAGAGCTGTCTATCTTCAAAATCTGTGTGTGAAAGAAAAGACCGTAATAGCCTCTCACATTCTGCAAGTGCTAGGGCATTTTCAGACTTCCTCACTTACTGATTCACTTTAGATACTACTTGCCTGGATATTAATTTTAGAGTTGAGCTGGGAGAATCAAATATGTCTTGCTGTACGTCTTAGGTGGAACGTACGACCTGTGGCATATGGTTTTAAAAATCAGAAGAAAATTTGGTTTAGCTGCTCTGATTTGGGAAGGAGAAAAGCTATTAAAAAATAGCCCACAGTAAAATTACTCGCTCATTGTGGTGGCAAAGGCCTCCTTTATCTGAAATCTACTGGGAAAGATATTTAGAAGTGTCCCCTTACAAAGTTTTCAACTGGAAGGGAGTGTTGCCACAGAAAAATGTGTGAACATCTCAGCTTGTATTTGAATTTCTGCTTTCCTCACAAGCCTTACCTGAATAAGGCAGGCACTACAGTCTATGGAGTAGATGAATAAAAATTTTAGCAAAAAAGTACAGGAAATATCTACTTAAGATTCTCATTATGTCACAAAAGTTTTTTCTTAAGCATTCATTAAAAACTCACTGTGGTTGATGAAAAACAAGGTAATATTTGTTTCCAAAATATGAATGGATTCCATGTTTGTTTGGTTGTTTGTTTTTTCCTGCAATGCTAAGGTTTGAATTCAGGATTTTATGCTGTTGATAGGCACTCTACCATTTGACCACATGTCTCCATCCTTTTTTTGCTTTAGTTACTTTTCAGATAGGCTCTTGCATTTTGTCTAGGACAGGCTGGACTATAAACCTCCGACTACACCTCCTACATAGCTGGGATGATAAGTGTCCACTACAACCTCCAGCTTGTTTTGATGAGATGTGTTTTTACTGATAATTTCGTGACCAGGATAGCCCTGAACTGCTGTCTTCTTGATCTCTCAAGCAGCTGGGGGATTACAGACATAAGAAACTATAACCAATCTATTTTGTTTGTTTTCTTCCTTCCATTTTCCCTCCCTTCTTTTCTCCCTCCTTCCTTCCTCTCCTCCCCACACCCCTACCTCTCTTTTGCTTTCTTTCTTCCTTTTATTTTTGCTAGTCCTGGGCTTGAGCTCAGCATTTGGATGCTGTTCTTGAGCTTTGTTTCTCTACCACTTTGAGTCACAGCTCTACTTCCAGAATTTTTGGATAGTTAATTGGAGATGAGTTGCTTTGGGACTAGTCTTGAACTGTGATCCTTAGATCTCAGTCTCCTGAGTAGCGAGGATTACAGTTGTTGAGCCACTGGTGTAGTTTCTATTTGTAAGTACACATTTTACTTTTATATGCATTATAGAAATCCAGTGACATTTATTAACAGTGGTATTTATTTATTTATTTTGCTTTGTTTTTTTTTTCTGGTTATTGGGACTGAACTCTGGGCCTGGGCACTGTCCCTCAGCTATTCAGCTCAAGGCTAGCACTCTACCATTTGAGCCACAGTGCCACTTTCGGCTTTTTCTGCTTATGTGGTGCTGAGGAATTGAACCCAGGGCCTCGTGCATGCAAGGCAAGCACTCTACCACTGAGCCAGCTTCCTAGCCCCTAAAAGTGGTATTTATTAGTACTATTGAACTAAAATAAAAATACTGTTGTTTCTTAGTCTTTCTCCCAGAGAAAAAATAAAATCTAAGAAATACTAGAAAGAACAAAATCCAGCCATACCTTAATTTCAGTAAACAACTACTACTAACATATTTTACATTTAATTAAGTACTGTAAGGATACATAAAAATATATTTCATGAGATTATTTGCCTCATTAAGCTAATATAAATTTACTCAGGTTGGAATTTTAAGCCACATAAGTATAAATATACACACATTTATTTATATGATTTTATAAAAAAAACCTGTATCTGACATCATAAAGTAGAGCAGTTATGTACTTAATAGTTGATACCTGAGTATTTCTGACAGAGAGACACAAAGTGGCTTTCAGCGCAGGAAGTGAAATTCCAAGTCCCGGTGAAAGGTGACTTGTGAAGGTTGAGCAGCAGAGCACAGTGGTAGAGGGACTCTTCCTCAAAGAACTAAACAAAAGGACAACATATCACACAATGCAACTAACAGTAAGAAAATCAGCAGGAAAATAGTTATACCCCACCCCTATGACCCAGCAACCCCACTTTTGGGCATTTACCCAAATGTTTACAAACAAGACCACACTAAATCTACCAGCACAACTATGTTTATTGCAGCATTATTTACCATAGCTAAGATATGGAACCAACCCAGATGCTCCTCAGTAGATGAATGGATCAAGAAAATGTGGTATATATACACAATGGAATTCTATGCCTCCATCAGAAAGAAGGACATTGCCCCATTTGTTAGGAAATGGAAAAACTTGGAAAAAGTTATATTAAGTGAAGTAAGCCAGGCCCAAAGAAACATAGGTCCCATGGTTTCCCTTATTTGCAATATCTAGTATATGTATGAGTCAAGCGGAAAAGGTCAGATAATGTGATATCAGGAAATTGAACCCTTAGATATGTATTTTAATGTTTTTTCTTTCATACATGTGTTTCTAACACATTTATAGAGATTATCTCTTTGTTGCTTGGTATGGTCCTCCCCCACAGTATAACCCCTGCTTTTACTATATTTGATGTCAGTATAACTTGAGGAGGAGATGGGGAAAAACCAGTTGTTTAAAGATACAGGTGGACCTGTTGCAACAATGAGAAGTACAAGTTGTCATGTCCAAAACGAGCTTTACAACGTTGGTGCGGGGGGGGGGGGAAGGAGAAAGATTGGGATTGGGGGGGAGGGGGGAGGCTGGGAAGGCATGTAAAGGGTAAACAATGGAGGAGGCTGCAATGCTTGATAAGAAATGTACGCATTATCCTGCCCATGTAATTGTAACCCCTCTGTACAGTATGTTCACAAAAAATTAAATTAAAAAAAGAAAATAGTTAAACCCCAAATTGGTGCTTTCCCCGTATTAAAAAAAAACAATGAAAGAACTAAGAAAATTTGACACACTTTCAAAGCCTAGGGATAGAGCAATTAACTTTAGAAATTAAAGAAAAAGGTGATCATGGAAATACTGGTAAGTTATTTTCAAACATCAATTTGTCAGAAATCAATAATGAAACTAAATATTCTGCTTTCAGTCTTGACAATTCAAGCAAGCAAAAACATGATTGTTTAACTCAACTATCTGTAAACATTTTGTATCATATAACAGAGAATTTACTCTAAAGCTTTGATTCTATATATTCACTCTGAGTGCCCCATTTCCTTTCCTTATTTCTCATGAAAAAAATATTAGCAAGTGGAGGTGTGGCTCAAGTGGTAGAAAGCAACAGTGTCCAGGTCCTGAGTGTGAGCTTTAGTACCAACACACCCACACACCAAAACAACAAAAAAAGAAATGAAAGAAATGAAAGAAAAGAAATTCTCAGCCAGAAATTAAACATATGGCTTCTTTCTATGCATTTCTTAAGGCGAATGATCAGTAATCATTTATTTTGTCTTTTTGATTCAGGAGACTGAGATAGAGGATCTACATTTCTCAAATGTTTACTAGAACTTTTTTTTTTTTTTTTTTTTTTTTTACAAGGTTCTGTCCATAGTACATTTGCAGTAAGTGCTTGGGAACCCCCAGCACTGTGAGGAACCAGATTTTGTACCTGAAGGTGGCGCTGCTGAGTCTGTTGATCCTACAGTAGCTTCACTCTGCTACAGCTCATATAGGACTCAAGTCACTCATCAGAGTGTACAATCAACCTTTTTTAGACACCATTATCCTAATCAATTTTGGAACACTTTCCCTTCTGTAAATACTTTATTCATCCCCACAAGCTTTCCATCCTCCTTTGACCACCATTAATTCACTTTCTGTTTTCACAAGCTTGTCCATTTTGGACATGTCATACAGACAGAATCATACAATAGGTGCTTGTTAATCCAGAAACTGATGAGAAACTCCAATAGTTCATAACACTATTGACATTATCTACTCAAATAAAACTCACATTTGTTGGTATATTTAGCCTCCGACCAACCAGCAGTGGGTGAAAGTTGCTGTATGTTAGTGCTCTGTTATCTGTCCATTTGTTTATTCTTTCATAGGCAGTCCAGCGCAGACCAATCCATAAGTTAGCTTCCATCTCCGGGAGCAAGGATGTAATAAAGTCTGTTAAAATGAGATATTTTTTAAAAAAATTATTTGACTTAGTGAAATTAAAAATATGCCTGAGCTAAAAATGTCAATGAATACCTTCTGCCTATTTCTTAAATTAGCCTCCTCTGTAAAAAGATAGTTAATAAAATTATTTGATACATTAATTTCCCCATAGCCTCCCCAAACTAACTTGACTTCGAGATCAGCATAAAACATGTTTCTAACCTGGAGGTTTAGCTTAGTGGTAGAATGCATGCCTAGCAGGCCTGAAGCCCTGGGTTCAATCCTCAGCACTATAACAGACAAACAAGCCAACAAAATAAGTCAATTATTCTACCTTGTTCACTCTGGCTCAACACTGATGGAAGAGTACCACCATAGGAGTGGCAGAGGGTGCTCGCTTGAGAAAATGTAAGAGACTTGGCGCTGATCTTTAAAAAACACTGCAAATGGAGACACATATGAAAATAAGATTCAGATGCAAGAAAGCCAGGCTGGAAGTAAATATGTCATCATTTAGAGGATTATTCCTGAGCACTGAAACTTTACAAAGTAGTACCACATGAATTCAGGAGAACACTCTCAACATGAACAACTGCATTGTGATCTTCAAGCTATCAGATTAAAATGAATTTTTTATGTGCTACCAATTTTTGTAGTATTGTCTCATATTTTTACAACAAATGGGAAAACTGGGACAAAACAAAGTCAAGTGCCTTATCTACCAGTGAAATGGCTACAATTGGTCCAGTGAGCATTTTTAACTCTGTTCATCTGACATCAATGCCTGGGCTCTCAACTTACCATCTTGATATTAACGAACACAAAAGAAAGCATCTCTCTTTCTCTTGGGAAGAAATTTTTTTTTGTTTTTTTTTAAATTTTATTTGTTAAGATACTGTACAGAGGGGTTACAATTACATGGGCAGGATAATGCGTACATTTCTTACCAAGCATTGCAGCCTCCTCCTTTGTTTACCCTTTACATGCCTTCCCAGCCTCCCCCCTCCCCCCCAATCCCAATCTTTCTCCTTCCCCCCCCCCCCGCACCAACGTTGTAAAGCTCGTTTTGGACATGACAACTTGCACTTCTCATTGTTGCAACAGATCCACCTGTATCCTTAAACAACTGGTTTTTCCCATCTCCTCCTCAAGTTATACTGACATCAAATATAGTAAAAGCAGGGGTTATACTGTGGGGGAGGACCATACCAAGCAACAAAGAGATAATCTCTATAAATGTGTTAGAAACACATGTATGAAAGAAAAAACATTAAAATACATATCTAAGGGTTCAATTTCCTGATATCACATTATCTGACCTTTTCCGCTTGACTCATACATATACTAGATATTGCAAATAAGGGAAACCATGGGACCTATGTTTCTTTGGGCCTGGCTTACTTCACTTAATATAACTTTTTCCAAGTTTTTCCATTTCCTAACAAATGGGGCAATGTCCTTCTTTCTGATGGAGGCATAGAATTCCATTGTGTATATATACCACATTTTCTTGATCCATTCATCTACTGAGGGGCATCTGGGATGGTTCCATATCTTAGCTATGGTAAATAATGCTGCAATAAACATAGTTGTGGTGGTAGCTTTAGTGTGGTCTTGTTTGTAAACATTTGGGTAAATGCCCAAAAGTGGGATTGCTGGGTCATAGGGGAGCTCTATGTGAAGTCTTTTGAGGAACCTCCATACTGCTTTCCAAAGTGGTTGAACAAGTTTACATTCCCACCAACAATGAAGTAAGGTTCCCTTCTGTCCACATCCCCTCCAGCATCTGTTGTTGTTAGAGTTCTTGATTTTTGCCATTCTTTCTGGGGTGAGGTGATATCTCAATGTTGTTTTGATTTGCATTTCTTTTATGGCTAGGGATGTTGAACATTTCTTCATGTGTCTATTGGCCATCCTTCTTTCTTCTTCAGAGAAGTTTCTCTTTAAGTCTTTTGCCCACTTATTTATTGGGCAGTTGTTTCTTTGAGGATTTGTTGTTGGGGGGTTTAATTTTTTGAGTTACTCTTGGGAAGAAATTTTAATTCAAGTTTGTATCAACTGAAAATTATGATCAGTTCCTGTACTTTGGGAAATAAAAAGATTTTTTCCAATTTTTAAAAGTAATGGGGCAAGTGTAGCTCGTATGTGCAAGACTGGTCTCAATCTACAGTAACACACACACACACACACACAAACATACATACACACACACACACACACACACACACACACAAACAAACTGAATATAACAGTAAAAAATATATCCCTAACTCCACCAGAGATGTTTACAGCTGTCAAATACACCTCTTCCTCATTTTTCTTTTGATATTACAATCACTTTGGGTGGGACTATTGTCCCAAATAGTGCTTTTTGAAACATCCTACAATAGGTTGTTTTCAATCTTCTTACAGAAGATACGGGCAAAGTCGTGACTTCTAGAACAGATTCTTGAGAGAACACCCTGAACTTGAACATAGAAATCTTACATTAAGGATGATAGAGCAGAAAAAGAATAAGCCATTTTTGAAGAGTTCATAGAATTTTCCAAGCCAACTGAGTCTTAGTAACCTATATATTTTTTTTAACAGAATAACTGTTTTCATATATTGTGGCAATTTCTCATCAGATATACACAGCTGTATAGCTTATACATGTCAAAGAGACAGCCTCAACCCCAGCATTTCCCCAAACTACTTCACCAGAGAACTGCCATCAGAGGCAGAATCAAGGACTACGATTTTGTGTGTTTGTGCAGTCTCTCAAGAGCAGCTTGGGAAATGCTGATCTAATTTGATTGGCAGATGCTGCTTTGATTTTCTCCTTGAGAAAGGAGTGTCCAGAAATAAAGTCGGTTGCATTCCATGGGGATGGTATTGATTGTTCAATGTGTTATTATTCATTGACAAATCCACTTCAGCGATTTAAATGTTGACAGCAATAGAAGAGAAATACCATACTTTGGAAGACCCACAGCTAACTAACTTCAGAGTTGGCTTCTGATAACACCCATGGTTTCTAGCAAAAAAGTGGGCTTTACAACTTGGGGGGGGGATTGAGTGGGGGAGGAGGGAGGATGCGAAGGGATGGGAAGGGTAAACAAAGGAGGAGGCTACAATGCTTGATAAGAAATGTACTCACTATCTTGCCCATGTAATTGTAACCCCTCTGTACAGTATTTTCACAATAAAAAAATAAAAATTAAAAACAAAAGAAAGTGGGCCAGGTGAATTACTGACATATGTGGAAGCCATTCTTGGTGCCATTGTCTGATGAGTGCCCTTTTCTGTAGGCCACACAATCAGCACAAGGTTAATTACTATTTACACAAGGCAGCAATTCTTTTACCTTATTCTGAAAAGGAATCCAGCTTCCAGAACATTGTACTTTAGCTGCAGAATCTGGACTGTATTTCTCTAATGAAGATACATTGTACTTTTCACACACAAAGGGCAACTTGGTGCTACAGTCTGCTGGTTTATTTAAATCTGAGAAATGAAAAGCAGGATTTCAACGTAAGAATTATTTTAGTCAGCACATTTTAAAAACAACTAAGAAAGATAATGTCTTATTTCCTTGGCTGAGGATTGAACTCCAATACTATGTCCAGTTCCACTATGGAGCTACAACTCTGATTCCAAGAAAAACTATTTAAAATTAGTCTTTCCTAGATGGTTCTATACATTCACATTTATTCGTTAGTCATCTTCTGTCCCTCTTACCTTCTCCTCCATATTTGCAGGACATATAATACCAATACTGTTTATGCAAAAGTAAGATGCTGGTGGTTCATGCCTGTAATCCTAGTGTCTTAGGAGGCTGAGATCTGAAGATCGTGGTTCAAAGCACCTATGTAGTATACCTACCAAATGTCATCCAAACAATGATGGCAAGACATAGCTAAGAGGGCTAAAAGGAAAACCTAGGGAGGAGGACATAAGTTGTGTTGTAGAACCACTGCTTGCTCACCTTTGTAAATCGGTCTTAAGTTGTTTATCAGTTATAAAGTTGGTAAGTTTATTTCTAAGTAATTGCTTCGAGATAAGGGACTTTAAAGCAGTAACTCTGGAGAGTGAGTTTATTTGCATTTGGGGTTTGAGCTTTTGTTCTCAGTAAGTCAGAGTAATAGGACACTACCAAACCTATACTGGAAAGGAAAACAAGATTAAGCAAGTAACTGAGTTCACAGATTACACAACCAACACTGAAGGCTTGGGAGTTAACTTTACCCATGAACCAAGTTTTGGCAGACATGTGCAGGCATTCCTCCCCCAAGGTCACAGGAAAGCGGTGCCATGGATGCTGTGCACTGAAAGGGAACCAGGGGATGTCACAACTTATGACTCAACGGACACTATATTCTCTTTTTTGCTCCAAGTTACGGCCATTTGGAACTTAATGTTACTATTTTGCACCACTTTTTTCTTAACGTTAACATGCAAAGGAACTTGGCTTTTTTAAATCTAGGAAGTTTATGGATCAGTACACAAACGGCTTCTAAATTGCAATCCAGTTATGCAAGGGGAATATGGAGCTGCTTCTTTTGAGTGGCAAGTTCTCAAAGATGGACTCGGTGATGGAAAGTGGTACTTACTACATGAAGTATCGATCTATTGGTTGCTCATTAGTTTTCACCCACCACTTCTGCTCAGCACCAGATATCTGAAAAAACATCACACAGCCAAACTTATATGTGCTGAATTCTCTGAGACAGGTTTGCTTTGGATGTTCTGTCATATTACAATATCATACATCACCAAAATTTCCAGACATTCCATTACTGGGTCTCAAAACTACATATGCCAAAATCTTTTACCAAGTGACATGTCACCCTATTTTGCATAGTCACAGGTCCTATTACAGTTGCTATGATTATTGGCTTGCATTAATTATAGTGTATATGCTAATTGGGCATACATTGTCTTTTTTAGTTTTAGCCAGGTCTGTTTGTTGTTGTTTTTGCTTTTAACTCAGGGTCTTGTGCTTACTGAAAAATGCTCTATCGCTTTAAGTCATGCTCTGATCCCTTCTTTGCTTTAGTTATTTTTCAGGGTCTTGAATTTTTGCCAGCCTCAGATGATGGACCTCCTAATCTATAGTCTCTCATATAGCAGAGATCACAGGTACATGCCACATGCCCTGCTTGATGGCTGAGATAGGAGAATCTTTTTGCTCAGGTTGTCCTTGAACTTTGTCCCTGAACTTCCTCATCTCCATATTCTGAGTAGCTGGAATTACTGGCATGAGCCACCACAAATGGCTTATTGATTGAAACAGGCTATACTAACTTTTTTCTGGTTGCCTTAAACCATGATCCTCCAGATTGTAGCCTCCCAAGCAGCTGAGATTATAGCTGTGACCCACTGTACCCAGTCTAATAAAGTGCATTAATTACAAAATTTAAAATATATTAATTTTCTTCACAAAAGCTATTGTTTAAATTTACTTAGTAGAAACAGAAACTTCACTATATGGTCAACTTTTAGTTAAAAAATAATAAGGAATTAGAATAATTAATATTATATACTAATATATCATAAATTGACATTTATCATTAATCTTTCATATTTTAAAACATTTAAAAGCAATTATATTCAATTTTTCTAACATGAACAACAAATTTAGATATTGTGAGACAAATCTTTAGAACAACATTTAACTTTTAGAGAACTCAGAAATATTTCAATGGAATACATATAAAAATAAAAATATATTTAAAAAGTGCATTCTTTTAAATTACATTAGCTATTTTGTTTTTGATGGCTTTTAGTCCCGTAAACGATGTTATAGTAGCAAGAAAGCTGTAATTGCTAGCACAATATAGGACGGCTTCTTCGTAGTTTAAGTGAGGATCAGCAACAAACCAGTATTCACTTCCTTCAATTATAGTGGGAGGCCCATGAATTCCAGCACGCTCTAAAGAAGAAAGTCAGAGTTATGACTGTGCAGACCAACTGAAACCCTCTCAGCATATGTTAATGCTCAAAATTATTCATAAATAGTAGCTTCTAAGCTGGGATAATATCCCATCCCCAAATCAATTGTGTTAAAAGCTTGGTTCATATCCACAATACTACTGGGAAGTAGGACTTAGCTGGAAGACTTCTTTTAGGGGACCATGGGACCCCATGACCCCTCTTTCTCTTTTGCTTCCTATTTTCCATGACCTGAGGGCTTGTTACACCATGAGCTTTCTGCTATAGGAAGTGCTTCCTCATTATAAGCACCAAAGTGACAGCCCCCCAAAACTGTGAATCTATGTAAGCTTTTCTCTTTTTAAGTTGATCATCTCAGGTAATTCGTTAAGAGTACCAGAAAGTTTGGAACACAGTAACCTTTTGGATTCCTGGCTCTTTCTGGCAGGGGCAGTACTGACTGCAAGGAACTAAGGATTACTGTAGGAAAATCCAGCCTCATTGTTCATCCTATTCCATCTACCCACCTTCATTGCCTGGAAACTGTATTTCCCTTGAAGATGTAATAGAGAAGAAACTGGTACTTAAATTACTGACTACATAACATTGCCAAATAAGTAGCGTTGGTTAAATTTCAGTTTTCTTCACTTACCTGGATTATACCATTCTGGTGTTTTAGAAGTGCTGCCTGTATAAAGAAGAAAGCAAGTGGCTTAAATTTAGAATTTGATTACAGATTATAGGGTCTTCAGTGAAGCCTGTAGAGACATATCCATTCTGACCATACCATTTCATGTCAACTTATGATGACCTGAGTTGGGTTCTATAGGACTTATGCTAAAGTGGCATGAAAAAAGGCCTACATATTCCTAGCATTGAGGATATAGCCCTGGGTTGTACCTCAGCAACACACACAGACACACAGACACAGACACAGATACATACGTAGACACAGACACAGACACAGACACAGACACACACAGACACAGACACACACACACACACACACACACACACACCAGTAGTCTTTTATTCTATATCAGAGAAGTTACAAACAAGACTAAATAGAGGAAATACAACTAATAATCAGAGAGTGAAGCAGCAAGTGACAATAGTGCAGATATTACACAGAAATACTTCAGGAACACTTCTTTCTAATGTAATCTGAGTAACTATCTATAAGCCTGGGTGGTAAGGTTTACTGACTCCCAAGATCATATTGGAAAATGACAATAATTCAATATTAAACCTTTAGAGAAGATGAAACAAAGCCAGGGGGACGCCAATAGGTGACTCAGGATTCCTGAATGGAATCAGGATATACAGTGTAGAATTATAAGTAGAATTATAGGATTATGGGCCTGGCCAGTTGGATGGGCCAAGTAGCCTCACATATCTTTGTTTGCGGTTCTTTGGCTGAGCTGCTTAACTTCCTGAGTGTCAATTCTGTGTTCTGTTAAATAAAACTCCACTCACAAAGGAAGTGTGAAACTCATGTGATCACCCTAAGAAGCACCTGCATAGCACCAGGTACAGAGCAGTGCTCACAGCAGCTCCCCCAGTACCCCTACTGCTTCTTTTTATTTTTTGGGTCCGGTCGTGGGGCCTGAACTCTGGGCCTGGGCGCTGTCCCTCAGCTCTTCAGCTCAAGGCTAGCGCTCTACCACTTGAGCCACGGCGCCACTTCCGGCTTTTTTCTTTTTGCTTATGTGGTGCTGAGGAATCGAACCCAGGGCCTCTGGCATGCTCTACCACTGAGCCACCTTCCCAGCCCCCACCTACTGCTTCTTGTCCCTTTGCATCCTGGCAGTAGACCATACTGGTTTTAAGTCCAAAACAAATGTGCTGAATCTTGAAATCACAGGTAAAAATGGCTGTTGTGAATTTTTCTGTATCTTTGGCATCAGTAGCCCCTCCTCAGCAAATCTATATCCAGTCTTTTTGGTTTTTCTTTCAGCCAGCTCTCTTTGTGTTGGGCAATTTCCATCAATAGTGCTGTAAGTCAGTTAAAAATGGACAGTTTCTTGTCTATAATCTTGTCAGAGACTCTGGTTATTTTTGGGTTGGGGAAGCTATGTATAAACTTTAAATGTCTTTAAGTTAGTGAGAAAAAGTTTTTTTCTTTACCCAAGATTATGAATATGCTTATAAAAGTATCAAGGAATATAATAAAATAGCTGTGTTTAGTTAGAAGTATTAAAGGCAATTTCCCTGAAAACATTTTATGGGCCTTATTTTTTTTAACAGTCTTCTCAATTAAAAATGTATTTGAAAATAATACATATGCATATTGTTATGGCTACTTAACATGCATAAACTGTCAAAGTATTCTTTTTAAATATTAGATAACTAATGAGAGCCAGGTAGCACAAAGATAATAAGAAGAAAAGGCATAGTTAATTTTCCTGAAGAGGAAAATGTCTCAAGAAAACCAGAAAGGACAGATGCATACAAATTGAGCAGGCCTGTTATTTGCAGTTTTTACTGCAAAAAATATCCAAGCAGGTGAATGTGATACTTTGAAATTCAGGTACTATCAAAGGAGAGTTGACAAAACATTTAAATCTTGGGTCGAGTTGCAGGTAGAGGTGTACAATCTGTAATTCTAGTTATTTAGGAGAATAAGGCCCAGCCCAGATCTTACCTTAAACAAAACAAACAAAAAACAGTGAAAGTGAAAGGATTAAGGACAAGGCTCCAGCCAGGTCTGGCAAGCCTGAGACCCACAATTCAAATATCCAGTGTCACAAATAGAACAAAACAGAATAAAACAAAACTCCAGAATCATGCAATCACTGATAGAGTAAAAGGACTTGGAATTGATTCAAATGATAATGTTTAGTTTTTTTGTTTTCCATCTGCACTGGGAAAGTGGGAATAACTACTGAGAAGATTTGTTTTGTTAACTGATATAGATTATCTACTAAATCATTTAACTCTACATATATGCAAGTTAATTCCATATATGTGTGTCTATGAGTGTATGTATATCCCTGTATGTATGTATGTATGTATGCATGACTTCCCTACTGAGAAGGGGGTCTTCTGTTGTACTGAATGAACACCTAAGAGGGTACAGCAATCCTTAGAGACTTTCCTAGCTCCCCTAAGGAGCCATGGGCAAAGTGGTCATAAGTATCAGGCCAAGTAGAGCAAAGCTGGAGGGCGGAACAGGGCAAAACTACTTTCTATGGAATGGTAGCAAATAGGAGGCTTACACTAGTACTTTGAACCAGAGACAATGTCCAAAATGATTATATACATAAATTACTTTCCTACTTTTGTGTGTGTGTGTTGGTTGTGGGGCTTGAACTCTGGGTCTGGGGGCTGTCCCTCAACTCTTCAGCTCAAGGCAAGCCCTCTACCACTTGAGCCACAGTGCCACTTCCAGTTTTCTGGTGGTTTATTGGAGATAAGAGTCTCACAAACTTTCCTGCCCGGGCTGGCTTTGAACCGTGATCCTCAGATCTCAGCCTCCTGAGTAGCTAGGATTACTGGCGTGAGCCACCAGAGCCTGCTTACTTTCCTACTTTCTTAGGGGGTGTTCAAATTGATTAATCAATAGCCAGGAGCCATCAGGCATAATTTCTTATCATAAGGAAAATCCTATCACTACACACTGGTGATAGGGTATTTTAATTCATTGCCTTGTGCTTGAGAGGCAAGTGTTCTACAAATTGAGCCAGGTTCCAAGCCATTTTGCTATCTTTTAAATAGGGTCTCATTTTTTTACTGTAGTCAGCCTGGACTGTAACCTTCCTATTTACACTTTCTACATAGCTATTTTGACAGATGTATGCCACCATGCCCAGTTTTTCATTGATTAGAATGGGGTCTTGCAAACTGTTTTTGTCAGAGCTAACCTCAAACCACAATCCTTCAAATCTCTAGGATTCAATTAAGCATAAGCCACTTTGTCTTGTTCATCTGAAGCTTTTTAAAGGCAAGATAAGTGGTTTTAGAAAAAAGGTGTCTTTGAGTAGACAACTCTATGATATACATTTTGGTTCTTTGAGAATTTATAGAATATGCTTTTAGTTGCAATGTTCTGTTTATGTGCAGTTCAGATACTCAGATATTTTAGATCTTTCAACGTGGCTTAATTTAATATATCCAACATCTGCTTAATAATAATTTGTGGAATAAACCATTTTGTTAGCATTTCCTTAATATTTTCATAGCTATAAGCAAATAAAATAAAAGGACAAAATGACAGTCTCACCTTTTTTTTTTTTGGTCCTGGGGATAAAACCTAGGGCATTACACATGCCAGAAAAGTATTTTGCAACTGATCTGTATTCTTAGCCTTTGGTTTCTTGAGACAGTTTCACTAATTGGTCAAGGCTGGCCTCAAACTTATCTGTGATAGCAGGTGTGGGCCACCAAGTCTGGCTCACTCACTTTTTTTTCTATTAATAAGTTTTTTTCATTGTAAAAATACCGTACAGAGGGGTTGCAATTACATGAGCAAGATAATGAGTACATTTCTTATCAAGCTCTGGTGGCTCACTCACTTTTCTTGTCTCTGAAAATTCTACTACTAATCTCACTCATTTCTTGAATTTGAATTTATATATGTATTAGCAGTTTTGGAATTCGTTGAAAATTGCTTCTAAATTTTATGAGTACCCATCAAATTATGATTTCTTGATTCCCGACTCATTCTTTCTAAATCATTTTTATCTTATGTTTCATTTTGCATCAAAATAAAATTCAAAATGATTATCTTTACTATTTTTATTGTCTTTCATTCTGAAATCTATTCTCCCTGAGTCCTATATTTTATCTTCTATACAAATTTTTCCTTGATTGGAGAGTGAGATTATTCTCAAATTCCAGTAAACTAGTCTGCTATTAGGAATAGGAATCAGGCAATTATTTATTAACTGCAGTTCATAGGATTGTAGAAATCATAATTGTGAACTCAGAAGTGTCTATCATGTACTTCTAGTTCAGCATTCACCACATTAACCTCAGAAGGATGTGAAAAAGAGTAACAGCACTTACCTTTTGGAATCTGGCATACCCATTCCAGTTTTGTATCACAAGCAAAGGGCCACAAATAGGTAACTTCCCTGTCACCGTGAAAATGCCAGCCTCTTCGCCATGGCCTAGGTGCTACCTAAAGGAAGGAAAAGATTGCAGAATATTTGAACTTGTTGCATCCCTTAGGGAATACTGAACTGCAAGTCCTCTAGTCTTGATCCCTATTTTAGCTTGAACACCTAAAGATGAACAAACAAGATGTTTAAGAGTAGAAGCCCGAAAAAAACCCTTTTGAGCGGACTGATGAAATATAAAGTCATGATTATGTCTAAAAAGCTTTTTTTTTTAGTACTCATTTTCCTTCCACTTTTGTTGACATGACATTGTAAACTCTTGAAGTTTTAAAACTAGGGAAAAAAACAAGCTAGAAAAGAATAAAATTTCACTGGTATCCAAGCATCAGAAGAGAGTGACAAAAATCTGGGTTCTGTGGTGACATGCTGTTTCTTTTGTGCTGTCTGCCATTTCTAGGGTGCTGTTCATCTCACCTGATCCAGGATGTTCACTGAAAACCCCAGTTAGCAGACAGAAGAAGCTCTTTTCTCCTAATGCCAAAGTTCTGGTACGTACTGTGGCCAGTGGGTTTAAAGGCCTCCTTACAGAATGCTACCGGGGCCAGGCCTGTTCCTGGTGCAGGCTGCATCTGTTAACACTTCTCTTAGTTCTTTGGCAGGCTTTCAAAGCTCTGTACACCTGGACATTCTAAATATGACACAGTTTATTATGTTAGGATGTCCATACCATGATGCTGTAACAGTATCACTATGAAAGGAGTTACTTTAGAAATTGCTTTGCAATGGCTTTCTCAATTTTCACTTGCCAAACCTCTCTGTAGTTTTTTTTTGGGGGGGGCAATACTGGGGTTTGAGCTCAGGGTCTTACAGTTGTTAGGCATGTAATCATACCCTTACAACCCCTTTTTGTTTTAGTTTTCATTTAGTGTCTTTAATTTTTACATGAGTTCAGCCTTGGATTGTGATCCTTCTAAGTCTCCCACACAGCTGGCATAACAGACATGTACTACCTCATCTGGCTTGTTGGTTAAGGTGGGGAATCTCACTAAAGTCTAGGTTGGCTTTGAACTGTGATCCTCCTAGTCTTTCCTTTCTGAATAACTGAAGATACAGGCATGCACCACTGTGCCTAGCCCCCTTTCTATAACATTTCTGTTCTATTTTAGGCTACAAGTCTTGGGCTACAAAGTGAAGCTATTTAGATGTCTCATCTAACCTCATTTCCTTTTATTTTATGTACTCGCAGTTCCTTCAAATTGACTTTTTTTTTGTCCTGTGCTTTTTAAAGTACCTTTTTCTGTCACTCTAGACCCTACACCTCAAGTTACCATAGCAATGTCTTGTTTTTTATGCCTTGGTTGGATTTATACTATTTAAACTAAAAAGTACCATAGGCTCTATAAACCATTATACCTGCTTATTTCTATAAATACCTAGTCATACAGCACGATGGTTAAGGGTACTGTACTCACACAATTTTGGTTGCATTTCAAATTCAATTCAGTCACTATCTAATGTTGGGGAAGTTGCCACATTGGGCAAGTAGTAGAGAAAGAATATATGTAACATGCCTAGCCCAGTGCCTCGTTCTTTAAGTATCCTCTGCCACCACCACCATCACAACCACTGTCATTCTTAGCATTTTCTTATAACAAAGATTCCTGAGAAGACCAGAGAGCCTTGTTCTTGCAAGGTTGTCAGAGCCTTGTGTTTTGAACCCATAGCCCTACCCACTGGTATCATCACTGCTTGTTTATATTGTCCTTGTCCTCCTAGACTGAAAGTTCTGTGAAGATGACTACATTCAGTGCCTTGTCCTTTGTTACATTCCTAAGTGCCTCATAGCTCTGTGGACAACTTGCTATCAAATGGACAAATGAATGAATTCTGTGGAGGAAGCTGTCTAATGAGGATTTTCTCTTCCAGTCCTATCCGTTGCATCTTGAAATATGACTCAAGATAAACATTCCTCATCTCTTCCTGGTTCATTTCAGCTCCTGTACAACTTAAAAAAATGTCAGTTTTCCCATTTTAAAAAGTCATACAAACATCTTAAGCTGGCATCAATCTAGTGTGTGTGTGTGTGTGTGTGTGTGTGTGTGTGTGTGTGTGTGCATGCTGCTGGAAATTGAACCCAAAGCCTCACACACACTAATCATATTCTCTGCAGCCACTAAGCTGCAACCTCAGCCCCTGGAATTGTTATTTTCCCATGCAGATTTTCCAGCAGTGTACTGACCTTCACTGCAGCACAGTCTCTGATGTCGTAATCCTGCTGAAACTCATTTTCTATGGTAACAGTAGATACCTGAAAAGATCAGAGAGCCTTGAAATTTTAAGACTGATGTATAAAAAATTTGCAATTTAGATGTAATTTAGGCAGCTCTAAAAACTCAAGCATGTTCATCTGCCTCAGAATGAAAATATCTTTATCTCTTTTTAAAAAACCATCATGCTAAGTCCTGAGAGGACTCAGAAAATGTCACAGATTTCCAAACAAAGGAAGCTGTAGTTTCAGAAGTGGAGGTTAACAGTGTAGTAAGTTCACCACTGGAGTCAGAAAAACAACACCTTGCAAAAGGCAATTTTTTTTTACGTGTATTGAAAGGTTGGTTATTTGATCACTTAATTTCAAACATGCTTCAATTTTTAAATGAAAGTTAGGAGTCTTACATTAAGAAAGAAGGCAATATAAGTTGATTCAACAGTAGTGTACAGTAAATACTGAATAAATGAAAAATTTACATCAGTCAGTGCTATATAAAACTTCTGTTTGGGATAATGCCAACATTTGAAATAATATTGAAGGATAATTTTGTCTTCACCAAACATATTATTTTTCCAATAAAGACATTTTTTACATAACTTGTGTTTAGTTAATAAAAACTAAAGTTTTCATTATTAAAAATAAAAGTTAGTTCAAAGAAAAGCTTTGGTAATAAGATTATTTGTATTACCCAAGAGTACCACTATATTTATCTACTCTTTCTCCTTTTGAACTATATAGGGAGAAATTACACATATGGGTTTTATTTTTAAAAGTAACATTAGTACCTTCTTTCTTCTCATGCCATGTATGTGAATCTATCTTCACATCAATCAAGATGCACCTATATAACTTTAATTGTTGTATAGTATGTGGATGGATTTCTATTTTTAAAAATTAACAGGTAAAATTGTATATATATAAAACACATTTTAAAGCATATCATCATAAAATAAGTACATCTAGCGAATTAACACATGTGTGTATCTGTCATAGTTAATCTGTAGTGAGAACACTGAACATGCACTCATAACTTTTCAAGCATACATTATCATTAAGTATTATTACCAAGTGGTCCAATAATAGATCTCTTGAACTTATTCCTCCATTTTAATTAAGCTTTTGTATCTTGACCTCCATTCTATTTTATAAGCCTATGAGAGCAACTGTTTTATTAGAGTCTACCTGAGCAATCATGTGGCATTTAGCTTTCTGTGACTACCTTGTTTCAATTAATACTTCAACTTCAAATTCACCTATTTGTTGCAAATAACAGGATTGGGGACTTAATAATAATCCCCAATTCTTCATTCATCTGTTCACAGAAACATTGATTCCCTATCCTTGTTACTGTGAATACTGATGCAATACACACAAGAGTGTATGTGTAAAACATGAAGAAATCTTCAACATATTGATGTCATTTTCTTTGGTTATATACTCAGGAGTAAGATTGCTTGATCATATTATAGTTCCATTTTTAATATTTTGAGGAACTTCCATATTATTTCCTGTAATAGCTGCCTCACTTGTACTCCAGCAGTTTCTCTACTTCCTCATTAAAATGACAGCCATTCTAGGTGTGAGGTACAATCTCTGTGATGTTGATTTGTATTTTCTTGATGATTAGCAATGCTGAGAATCTTTTTCATTCACCTGTTGGCCATTTAAATGTCTTCATTTGAGAACTGTATATTCAAGTCCTTTGACCATTTTTAAGATTTGTTTGTTCTTTTGTTATTGAATTTAGTTTCTTGCATGTTTTAGATATTAAGCCTTTGTTAAAAGCATAGTTAGAAAATATTTTCTCCCATTCTGTAGGCTGTTTCTTTGACATGCAGAAGCTTTTTAGTCTAATGTAACCTCATTTATTTATTTTGCTTTTCTTGTCTGTGCTTTTGGAGTCACATACAGGAAATAGTTGCACAGATCAATGTCACAGACGTATCTTTCTATGTCTTCTTTTAGTAGCCTCATATATTTGGGTCTTATATTTAAATCTTTAATCCATTCTGAGTAGATATTTTGTAAATGGTCTGAGAAAAATCTAATTTCGGTCTTCTTAATATGGATATCCAGTTTTCCCAGTACCATTTATTCAAAGGACTCTTCCTTTTCCCATTGTGTGTTCTCAGCACTTTTGTCAGAAATAATTTGACTATAAATACATTGATTTACTTTTGGCCTATTTTTATTGCAGTATCATGGTGTCTTGGTTACCCTATCTTTGTAATATATATTTTGAAGCTCAATAGAATAACACCTCCAATTTTGTCCTTTTTTGTTCAATAGTGTATGGGTATTCAGGGGTCTTTTGTGGTTCCATAAATATTTTAGGTGTGGCTGCATTATTGAATGACCAACTTAATGGCTGTCAAAATGAATACTCCTGTATTTCCTTCAAGAAGAAGGTATGACTTACTGGTGTATGATCACTCCATTCCCAGGATCCTTGCAAATCTGGGCTTCTTTTATTCAAACCTACCCACAGCCAACGCTGGTCACTATGTAAAAAGAAAATATTATTAAAATTTATGGACAATATTTTGTCAAAATATCCAGCACTTCTATGTTTAAAACAATGTAGTAAAAATATATAATGCAATTTAACCATGTAAATTTATTCAGAAAATCCTGTCATTGACTGAAAAACACAGCTTCCAGGTATATGAAAAAAAGTCTTTTTTTTTTAAATTAAAGCAGCTCAGGGACAGAATCTAGGCACAGAGTTCAAGCCCCAAGTAAGGTAAATAAAATAAAATTATAGACATACTTGTAGTTCTTTGTGCACTACTTCCAAACGCCTTTCTCACTAACTCACCAAATTTAGAAGCTATCATCCTGAGAAGATAGATAGATAGATAGATAGATAGATAGATAGATAGATAGATAGATAGATAGATAGACTTTTTTTTTGGTCTGTCATGGGGCCTGAACCCTGGGCCTGGGCACTATCCTTTAGCTCTTTAGCTCAAGGCTAGCGCTCTACCACTTGAGCCATAGCACTGCTTCTGGTTTTCTGGTGGTTTATTTGAGATTAGAGTCACATGGATTTACCTGCCGGGGCTGGCTTTGAACCACGATCCTTAGATCTCAGCCTCCTGAGTAGCTAGGATTACAGGTGTGAGCCACCAGTGCTAGGCTATATTTATATATACATTTTATACATTGATATACATATATTCCAAGACAAAAAATTATATCACCTCATATAGTCTTAAGTTTTTCATGAACAACATTGAGTACACATGTAATTGGGGGGTGGTTACTTTACACTTTTAGTACATGATACTCAAGTGTATTCATTTTTCACTGCAATGTATTATTTCACTGTGCGAATAAACCATTGATAGCCTTTGTTTCCAAAGAGGAGGTGACAGGGAAACAAACATATCATTTCCTAATCATGGCCTGGTTGTACCCATACTTCCCTCTGCTGCTTATGTGAAGATCACTCTCAATGTATAATAGATGGAAAACAAGTGGAGATGGTCCAGTGCCACTGACTAATCCAAAAGTCTTTTTTTAAAGAAGGTTTTTTTTATTGTGAAAATACTGTACAGAGGGGTTACAGTTACATGAGCAAGATAATGAGTACATTTCTTATCAAGCATTGTTTCCTCCTCCTTTGTTTTTCCCCTACCATCCCTTCCCTCCCACCTCCACAACTACACTCCCCCCACCCTCCAAAAGTCTTTTGAATGAATTTCTATACCCTTATAAAGCAGCTACAGAAAAATCACTATATTATAAAACTAGATTTTAAGTTATTATCTTTGTATGAAAGGAAAAAAGCTATTCTGTTTCAAATTTTAAGAGAGAAAAACTGTCGTTACTCTAAACTTTTACAGCAATATTTTGTTTTCAGACAAATGTTTTTCAGACAATATTTTCAGAGCACTTTAAAACAATATCTAGTAACACTACCACATTACGTTTAAATGAAGAACTAACCATTTGGTTAAATAAAAAAAATTAAAAATAATTTAATTCCTACTGCCCATTAAGCTTAAAGTAAGCAAATAGTTGAGTTGTTCTAAGTAGCAAAGAAATACACCAAAGGACTATAATGAGAAAACCACTTTAGTGCTTATCTCCAACACTTCTATTTTGCTCATTGCACAACACACTGAGCAGGTGTAATGATGACACAGTCCTAATATCTGTAATTAGGGAGGTGACATATATAAGAACATAGAAAATATGAAAAGACCACTTATGATAGCTACCACATGACTTGTTTTTTTTATTTTTTGTGAACACACTGTACAGAGGGGTTACAATTACATGGGCAGGTTAATGCGTACATTTCTTATCAAGCATTGCAGCCTCCTCCTTTGTTTACCCTTCA
>NW_012267221.1:11711230-11757741 GCF_000151885.1 Dipodomys ordii
TATTGCCATTTTCACGATGTTAATCTTTCCAGGAGCATGGGAGGTTTTGCCATTTTCTAAGTTCTGTTTTAATTTCCTTTTCCAAGATTTTAAAGTTTTCATCATAGAGGTCCTTCACTTCTTTAGTTAAGTTAATTCCTAGGTATTTTATTTTTTGTGGGGCTATTACATATGGAGTTGCTTTCCTAATTTCTGCCACACTTTTCTCATTGTTGGCATACAGAAAAGCCGTTGATTTTTGGGGGTTAATTTTATACCCTGCTACTTTGCCAAAGTTTTGAATCAGGTTGAGTAATTTGGCTACCACATGACTTGTATAAAGTTCATGGACTATGAAAGTTCAGAGAATGTGGCTTAGTGATAAAGTGCTTGCTTAGCATGTATGAAGTCCTAGGTTTGATTCCTTAGTACTACATAAACAAAAAATAAATAAAAGAAATTCTATTAAAAGATGAAAAATTAAAAAGAAAGTTCAGAGAAAGAGGACTACAAGAAATGTGGGAATGAATATTCATGAGGCTAGGAGACAAATGACAGTCTTCAAAGGATGGTTAGTAAATTTTTCTAGCCCAAATCTGAGTACTTCCCATGGCCTGCACTTGGATTGGCCTTGAAAAAACCTTGTAGGCATCCCAAGGAAGAATATATCCACAACATGGAGGAGGGAACATACACTTAGGTGGTCCTTTCCTCACAAATAAACAGGTGCACTTGCCAAGGAGATACCTACAACATATGAAGTGATCATAGAAACCCAACATTTTCTTGGCCTCCAGTTTCACTTGAAAATGTACCTGCAAATTTGTTTTTAGGCATCTTCAATAGAGATGCCTAAATAGAGATCAATTATCTTTTTATGATTTAATCTTTTTGGCACATGGTTACCTTTGTCATGTATAACGTAAATATATGGAATGCACAGCTACAAGTCCGCAGGAAAACACATTAAGCTTAAATTTTTACAAGATTTTCTAGTGAATTAAAAGCTACAACAAAGTCAGTTTTAAATTACATTCTCACCTTTTAAATTAAAAACTGCTTTCCTTTATCAATTTCCTTTGTTTAATGTTCTCTAATGGTTTAATATCCATCAGTATTTTCATTTTTTCTATTTTTTTTCCAATGGAGTATTGGGGATATGGTTTAAGTGGCGACATGCCTACCTAGCAAGCACAAGGCCTACAGTTCAAATCCCAATACTACACACACACACAGAGTATTATTGCAATGAAACATAAGGACGGTCTCCTTTTGATTTTCATTATTACAGTGTGGGTTCCAAATTGCGAATGTTTGATAAATCCAGTCGAGACACTTACGTCCACTTTAAATTTAGTCACTATAAGATGAATTTGCAGTTTGCTGTTTCACATAATCCATATTCTCTTACTTGGCTTTCTAAACCACAGGGTCTAGATAATTGCCAAACAGCATAATTAAAGCCAGATGGCTAAAATATATAGGAGATTATACTTCTTCCTTATACTTTCTTGGCAATACAACTTCATGTCTCCCAAATCCCTTTGCATATTTTATTTGGGATTGGGGAATTTGTGTGAAATTTTGTTTTACCCTAAAGGCATCATTAAATATTTTACCTTCTTACCTAATCTTTCTACACTCCTGGGTTCTCAGCCAGGTTTCCTGCCAGTCAGTGCCCTCCTCTCCACACCCCCACTCCACACACACACACACACACACACACACACACACACACCGTCCTACTGACAAATTTCTCTGCCTTCAAGCTGATTTGTGGCTTCTTTGCTGAGTCTCAGAGAACAGTTTCCTAGAAATAACGTTGCTCATTTGCTCAAAACCCCTATAATCTCTACTATTTAGATCAAAGTTAATTTCAACCTCGGGCTTTAGTTTTCAACTTCATTTTGAGGAATCACTCTTATAGAAAATACAGAAAAGGATAGCTACATATATGTGTATGTGTACATGGGTGTGTGCATGCATGTGTGTGTTTCAGAGGTGGAAGATAGTCCTGAATTATAACTTGTTCCAAGTCTGCTCTGCTTTGGAAATGACATGATTTATTAACTTCTAGTGTAGATAGATCTTAGAAAACTGGAGGATAAAGGTATACATTTGATCCTACCTGGGGAATCAAGACAAATTTCTCTTTCTAAATTTCTCCTACTTCAAGCATGATGTATATCGTTTTAGGCTATTAGGCTGAAGAGACATTGCATAAAAGGTTAATGTGTGTAAATAAGTTAAAATTCCTATTCTCAATCCAATTTCCTGCTGAATCTGGTTGCTAAGGAAAACAGTATCTCAGCCATAGCCCCCAATAAATTCTATTTGAGGATAGCTCTTGAGCCTGTAAAGCCTAGATTTCAATCTAAATCCATTCATGCCTCTTCCCAGGAGGTAGAGCACACAGGCTAAATCAGTGCAAACAAGGCTTTCTTCTCTAAATCCCACCACTATTCTTGGTCTACAATGACTTTCCCTGTTGGGCTGCCATTAAGAGTTGCAAAGATCTTAGAGTCTTAATTACTTGGTGCACCATGAATCCTTTTCATTCAAATACAAATAGAGACGTTGAACATAAATTGTGAGAAGTACACCAGTAATCTGATTTAAGTCCTTGGCATACAATACAGAATTTGGGTGGGCAGTGGACATCTTGCTGAGAAAGGTCAGTTTCTGCAGTAAAGGCTAAAGCAACACAAGGAGTAAAGTTTATAATCCTTTTCCAATGTAAAAGGGTCTGCATCCTTCCTTGCCTTAAAACCCTGGTTAAAATTTTGTTTTAGAATATGTTCTCTTCCTAGGTATAGCACAACAACATAGTCTCTAACAAATCATTATGCTGTCTGCTGCGATGAGAGTAGTACTTATAAAATAGGGTTCTTGTGGCCATAGGAATTATAGAGCTTTCCCCTTGTGCTTTTCTGTTTTTCAAATTCAATACATAATGATTAGAAAAAAAATTAAGCCCAGGATCTATGTATAGAAATGGATGAAAATATACTGTTAACTGTAATTCGGCTTTGATGTGATTTAATTTTCATTATTACTTTTTTATATTTCCCAAATGTCACACATGAAATTGTATCACTTTTTAAATGAAAGTTACTCTACAAGTGTAATTAAAAATAAACAAGTCATGCCTGTAAATTCTTAGCTACTCATGAGGCTGAGAACTGGAGGATTACAGTTCAAAGTGATCATGAAAGTTTATAAATTATAGTCACTAAATATTAAGTATATGATTTACTTATATATTAAGTTAAAAGCAAATAAATTTTGGCAGATGAGTTTTCAGTGCTTATTAACGTGATCAAATAATATCTGGAATTTTAATTTATTATTATTTTTATTATACAGAAAGGTTAACCAATTTGTATAAGTCAGGTAATGAGTACAGTTCTTTTTAGACAATGTTACCCCTTCCTTCACTATTCCTCAGCTTCCCCCTCCCCTCCCTGCCCACAGTTCCATAGTTTTCCACATAGTATACACTGAATACCATGATTGCATTTGTTTACCCTTTGTCCCTCTACTTGACACAAGAAAAGCCCCAAACCAAAAACAAAAACCATCACCAACAACAGAAAATGCCCCATGTTTCCATTTTCTGGAGTTTGTTTAAATAAATAGTACTATAAATGTTCAGAGGAGTTATGCTTTTGGATTCCTCTCTTAAAAGTATACTCCTTTAGTATGATACTGTAGCAGTTTTAATTTTTAAAGAGATAGTTTTTTTGTTGGAATGACTGAAGTTTTTTTTTTTTTAAACATGTTATGTCTTCTTCCATCCAGGAAAAGAACATCACACTCTCTGGACTGAATAGGTATTAATTACAAGGTCAGTTTTAAGTCTTGTTCAGCAACGTAATAGTTAGATAACTCAGACTTAGTCAAAACTGATGATACACTGATTCTTTCCCCCCTTGATTTATGTTGAATTTTATCCTTTGCTAAATTATTTTATTATGATTATCTATATGAGCCCTCCTCCCATTCCTCTATTACACATTCATCATCATAAAATTTGAAAATTTATACAAGCTGTATGAAAATGTAACAACAAATCTCTGTTCCTATAATAAATGTATGCTAACCAAATACATAAATTTATATAATCTGTGTTTCTAAAATATGATTTCTATGTAAAATAGTAATTTATTATACTCATTTTTCTCACAACTGCTTTATCTTTCTACATTATAGTTTTAGTTACAAATGAAACTAAAATATGGTTTCATTAAAAGATGTTTCTCTTTCAAGATTAGGATACTTTGGTTTTACTTCCCCCACCTATTTTTTGTTGAAAAGGTGATGAGCTGGTTACATGGTTTTACTTTTTATAATTAGAATTCTAATTAGTTAAACCTGGTGCTATATTCTTATGTTCTGTGTTTGAACTCAGAGCCTTTGGTTAACCAGACAGTTGCTCTACCACTTGAGTTCTACTTCCAATCCTTCTTTGCTTTAGGTTATTTCCTTATGTGTTTGCCTATTGCCAGTCTTGAAATTCAACCCTAATTTTGCCTCTCTCATAGCTGGGATTACATTACAGGCATGAACTACCATGCCCGGGTGTTTGCAGATAGTATCTCACTAATGTTTTTGTCTGGGCTACTCTCAAACCACAATCCTTGTGATCTCTGCCTCTTTAGTAGCTGGAATTACAGGCATAAGCAACTACACCCACTGAGCTTTAAATTCTTTTATAATAAACTACCTATTCATGTATCCTTCATTTTTTAATTCATCTTTTGGCTGAAATGTCTTTGAAATTTTTTTCCAATAAAGGAAAGTGGATGGTTTATTAATTATTAATCTCTTCACCAATGAATTGTGTACCAAAACAAAATAATACCTGCTAAACATTTTCCACTTCAAAACTCTGAATTATTTAGCCTTTTTTTTTTTTTTTAACTCTGGGCCTAGGCACTGTCCCTCAGCTCTTCAGCTCAAGGCTAGTGCTCTATCACTTGAGCCACAGCACCACTTCCAGTTATCTGGTGGTTTATTGGAGATAAAGAGTCTCACGGACTTTCCAGCCTGGGCTGGCTCTGACCTGTGATCCTCAGATCTCAGCCTCTTAGTAGCTAGGATTACAGGTGTGAACCACCAGCACCCAGCAAAGATACAATTATTTAAACATCTTTTCCATTTAATGTTTCAAAAAAGCAAGCTTGTCATATTTTGTGTGTGTGTGTGTGTGTGTGTGTGTGTGTGTGTGTGCGCTCGCGCATGTTGGTAAACTCATAATTTTTGCTATTTTCTTTGAGGCCTTTGTTAGATTTTAAATGATTGGGAAAATATTCATTATGTTCAGATAGATGTTTCTAGGAATTTATTCTGATATACCCTGAATCCTTTTTGTCTTGTTTTAATACAATTTTGGGTCTTCTTTTCAGTTCAGAGAAGTGAGAGAAAGCAACTCTTCTCCCCTGATAGCATTACCTGACTAAGGGTTTCTATATTGTCTTTAAGGACATCAAGAAATTGACTAGGATACTGTGTTCCACCTAACACTAAAACCACAATGGCTGTATCATCATTGATTGCTATTCTTACTGCCATTTCTCTGAGTAGGTGTCCACAAGTGGCTGTTGTGGCAACTTTCTAATAGTGCCCTGACTCTACATACAGACCCATTACCTACCTTTCTGTGCTTATATGTGAGTGTATGTGAATGTGTGTGTGTGTGTATTCTGTACATGTTGCTTTGTCATGCTGTACATGTTGTTTTGAAATGCTTGGGGCCTAACAAATGATAGGGAAACACTCAATTACTAAGCTATACCATTTGTGTGTGTGTGTGTGTGTGTGTGTGTGTATGTGTGTGTGTATTTTGTACATATTGTCTTGTTGTGCTGTAGAACAAGGGGCTTCACAAATGGTAGGCAAGCACTCAACCATTAAGCTATACCCCCTGCTCTCAGTGTATGTGTGTGTATGCATGTGCATGTATGTGTGCACACTCAGGAATATAGATGGTTTAGATCAATTCATCTCTTCACAAATGAAGTTAGTTGGGGCTAATTAAATTGCTTAATTGTTTGTTGTTTATTGTCTTAAGATCAAACTTTTTCCCTGACAAGCAAAGACATTCCAATTTCATAACCAAATCCCATTTTCTAGGACTGGGAGTATCAAGTAGAGAGCACCTGTATAGCACTCATAAGGGCTTCAGTCCAATACTGAACAGGACAAAAATCCAAAACCACAAAACTAAAACCAAAACAAACATCTTCCATCTTCTAGCAGAGCTGAATAATTTATTTCTCCTCGAGCTTATCTGCATATTCTGTTCTCATACCTTTGCTTCAACTGTCTTATCCTTCAAAGAAACTACCTACCATCTAAGAGTCAGTCTTCTTGACATTTTGATACCAGTAACACTCCCTTCTGCTCATAGTTCCAGAACCTTCATTTATGTTCCAGGTGTTTTGCTATCCTGTTCCTTCTCCTGCTGTTGGACTTCACTACACAAAAGGGCAAGGACTGTCTTGCTTATCTTAAAATCTCTAATGGCATCTTGCACAGAAGAATGATTGGTGTTACATGACTGCTAAGCACTGAATGGCCTCTAGGTCATAAAACCTGTCGACATTTTAGAAGCTCTCATTCTAGAAGTATTACCTGAACTGTTCCCGTAGTAAGTGAAGAAATTCTTTTATTTCATTTGTATGACTGAAGCTTGGTAGGTGTGCTCCGAGCGCTTGGCAGAATCTTTCAGCCTCTTCCCAGCTCCTCTTTCTCACAATTCTTTCTACATGGAATACCTTAAAAATACAACATTAATTCTGCCAAAACCAGATTTTGAAGTCTGTGATAGTCAAATAAGTGGACCCTTAGATTCCCGAGGGAGTGATGAAGATCCAATTCTTGCTCAGAGTGTCAACTGAAAGCTTACAGAGGTGCTGCCCACCTGTTCAGTGGGATGGTCCCACTCAGCCAGGCTGGAGTACTGCTCCAACAAGACAGCATGATCTCTGCTTACCTAGGACTTTGAAAGACAAAATGAACCAGCAGCCAAAGCAATAAAAGGTACCTATGATGTTTTGGAAGTAGACTTTTATAAAGAAATGTACTAACAATGTAATTACATATGCAAGCACCATGCAAAAGAACAGGAAGATTTTCAGATGAAGACTCAAAGAGCCACCTGTGCAGCAGTATGAACACCGACAGAAGGTAGAAAAATCAAATCTTGCCATTTTAGACTATGTCTCTGGCTTGTGATGAAGAATTTTAAGCCAAAGGAAGCATAGTTATTTCAAGGAAGAAAGAAGGGGAAGACTAGAGGAAAACATGAAATCAGGCCAGGCGTTGGTAGCTCAGGCCTATAATCTGAGCTACTGAGGAGCTGATTTCTGAGATTGTGGTATGAAACCAGCCTAGGCAGCAATGTCTGTGAGACTTATTTCCAATTAACTACCAAAAAATCTAGAAGAGCTGTGGCTCAAGTGATAGAGCACTAGACGTAAGCAAAAGCAGCTCAGGACTGTGTGCATGCGTGCACACATACTCTCACAAAACCAAAATGGGCTGATTAATGGTCCTACTTCTTTAGCTCCCTTTCACATAATCATATACTCTTGCCATAGCCTCCTGGTGGCTGGAGTATGGAATGTACTTCTCTGTACCTCAGCAGAGAAGTATGCGGTGATTGTTGGGATATTAATGTAGGGAAAGTGAGCAGAGGTCTGAAAACTGCTTGTGTGGTTAGGCTTGCCTTCTCAAGATGCATGAGAAAATAAACTTCTGATAGATGCTAGCCCTTAGCCTGAGTTGTAGCATACAGGGTAACAGATCCCATGTCACAGCTGCAGACCAGTACAGCTGACCTTCAGGTGGAAGGCTGAGTCAACTAGTCACTCTACACCTTGCCCAACTGTAGCTGAACCAGAGATGGATGAGTGTGTGACTAAGTGTTGTCACTGCTCTGCTTGAGGTAGTATCTAATGGTTTATTTTGGGGGTAGTATCTAATGGTTTATTTTGGGGTAATATCTTGTGGTTTATTTTGGGGTAGCATCTAATGGTTTATTTTGAGGCTCGATGACTGAATCAGACCCACAATTAATTTTTTTAACGTAGAAGAAAGTGATAGAATAAGAATTAGTGGGCTGTAAAAATCCTAAGCATGATATCAGCATGTCATGTAGTGCATGCAACTTTCCAGAGGTAAAGAAGCATGAAAAAGAAGAGTCCAATCTGGCATGGGTCCTGCTGTTTAAGGTAATATGGTAGGTCCATGAAGCCTTGCCAAAAGCTCTGTCCTCCCAACAGGTCTGTTAGGTTGTATATATGCATGAGGAGGAGAATAACTTGTACAAGAAGTAAGATAGTAGAAAAATAGCTAACTCCGTTACGTATCTAATGAGAATGGTCCCTTACCTTGTAACAAGAAAGACTGGTGGGGAAACTCTGCCACCCTTCAGGACAGGGGTCATCAGGCTTGGGGGCTGGTTCCTCAGGCTCCAAGGGTGCACTTATTTTCTTGCAAATTGAGAGTGCTCTGAAGTTTCTGCAGTCCTTTACCTCCCACTTGCCTAGAGACTTTCCAGTAGACATAGCCACACACCCACCGGGAGATGCTGGGGTTAAATTGGAAAGTATAATTAAAAACTAAAACTTAAATTTCAAACATTTCCTAGTGTTTAAATAAATATAGTTGCCAAGAATAATAATGATGATAATGATGGGTGTTACTGAGAAATGTTTACTATCTGTCATATGCTATACTAAAGAGATGAGTTAATCCTTAGAGCAAATCCATAGGATAGATTTTGGTTGTCATCACTGAGGATACAGTTCAGACCAAGTGACTTGTAATGGTCATACTCATAAGTTGTTGATACTGGATTTGAACTCCGTCTGCTTCTAGAGCAGTATCCCAAACCACTATACTGCTCAAATAACAAATGTGAGCAGTTTTTAAGTAGTTTCGTTAACTTTGAAACAAAACCTTCCAAGACTCAGGCCCAAAGGAAGGCCTGGTAAAATGAAGGTAGAAAAAGATGCATGGAAACATGTAATTGTTTATCATTTTTCTTATGAAGGCTATGAATTTATTTGCTCATAACATTAAAGGATAGTTTGCATTATCAGATCCATTTGTCTAGCAAAGACTAACTGGATTTCCCATGCTCACAGGTAGTAATATGTGGAGCAGGGATTTCAACCCCATTTATCTGGCAAGAAGCCATGCTGTGTCCCTTTTCCAGTATATCACATTGTGTGAAGTTGGCAGAGTTCAAGAAGAATCACATACATTTAAAAGTAATGAGAACAACTATCTCACCAAAACAAGAAGCCATATAGTATCATATGAACAGCAAGAGGCACCAAAAACTACAAAAAATAGTACATGCCACCCTGCAGAGGTGTGCTATATTTGTTCTGATCATCCATCCATGGCTTGCTCATGATAGATCAAGCTAATTGGGAGTTGTAATGGCAAAGAGAACTTAACTGAAGGCTTTCTAACTCTAGAAACAATCTAGTTATTCCCTGTGAACTTCTCCATCCCCCGAGGCTTATTCACTAAGAATGGGACATTTATTCTACCATAGTTGAGTACATATGAATCTCCTCTTATTCTTCTTCCTCCTCCTCCTCTTTTTCTCTACTGTTTTTTTTCTTTTTAAGACAGTCTTGCTGTGTAATCAGTTTGACTATGACCTTAACCTCTGGAGTTCTGGAATTAGAGGTGTGTGTCAATACATCTGGCTTTACTAAATCTCTATTTTATCTATTAGAATATCTCTATTTTAAGTGGAATTTAACAAAGAATAACATCTACAACCTCTATCTTCTTCTATAAGAAAAAAGATAATTTTATCATTACTAATACCACTCATATGATGGTTATTACCATGCATATAAATTTTGTGGGCATTTTCTATTTCTAATATTGTGTTCAATGTTAAGTTCTTATGTTCCAGGTTCTATGCTATAAAAATGGCTTTGGAAGTTGATTATCATGGTTTCTTCCTTACTCCTATCTACTTGGGAGGTAGAGATCAGAAGTTAAGGTCTGAGGCCAACCCAGATGTGAGAATCCATCACACTTAATGGTTGGCATGGTGGAACATGTCTGTTAGCTATGGGGAAGCACAATGGCTGGGTGCAGTGGCATTTGCCTGTTTCCCCTAGTGACACAGGGAAGCACAAATAGAAGGAATATAGCCCAAGTAATCCTGGACATAAATCAGACTATACCTTGAAAATAACTAGGGCAAAAATAGACTAGAAGTGTGGCTCCAGTGATAAGAGTACTTGCCTTACATGAACAATACCACCAAAGAGGCTTTATGATCCTATTACTAACACATGAAAATATAATTATTTGGTGAGAGAAAAGGATACTTATAATTCCAATCTTATTCAAAGCCAAAATCCTCTAAAACACACTGACTTGAAAATAACCATATGCATTTTGCCAAGTAAATCACATTTCTAAGCCTCTGTTTTCTTAACTATAAAATCAGAAGGATTTCTAAGGCCCTTTCTGGTCAAATCTTCTGATTATATGACAGAATTGTGATCAGTACTCCATGTTGAAGAAAGATGAGCTGACTTTCAGAATGACTTACCTCACAAAATATTACCTTCATAATTCTGAGAATAACAGAAATAAAGATTCATTTGGAGAATGAAGTTAAGAAGCAAGAGAGACGAAAATGTAAAAGCGCTCCAAAATAAAACTACTAGATTCTATTTGGGACTTTCACAGAAAAGATGAAAAATTCATATAGGTGGTTCTAGCTCTGTACCACTGGAAGGTGATTTTGGAAAAGCAAGTTTTCTAACTTCTTTCATTGGCTTATTCTCAAGGATTTAGTGGTAAAGACAAAGCCATTATATCTTCTTAAGGTTTATAAACTTCAGTCCTAAAGATAATCAATCCCCAAACCTTTCAATAGCAGGTGAAGGATATATTTGGGGAGGATGCTGTGTTTCTTTGGTTACTGTTCACTACTATAAGATATAAACACTCACCTGGCTCAAGAAAATTCCAGTTGGAAAAGGTTATAGCCTGTTTTATTCCACCAACAGTTGCCCAACTATACTCTCCACGGGAATCTACATCTCTCAGGCCAGTCCAGAAATATTTACTAAGAGATTTAGCATACTTTTTCATCATATCATTCAGATATTCTTGCTCAAATCTACAAATAAAATCAAATAAATGTTTCACAATTACTTTAACTAATTTAAAGAGACTATTTTTTCTCCTTAGGGAGATCATTTAGCCATAGAACTCAGGAGTTAAAGGTAGCACATGTTTACTGATGATCACACCTGCTGGTGATAGTCAGATTGCAATTTGTTCCAAAAGGGACCTCATCCATGTATATCTTGTAACAGGATTCTCCATGTCTCTTCCAGCCCTACATCAGAATAGAAACATCAGTATATCATTCTCCAGACTTGAGGATGTCCCTGCCTGACAAAAAAAAAGTTTCCACTGCACTGACATTTTGATTAGTAGGAACTGAGGATGTGGCCAGTGAATTAATACACATGATAAGGGTAGGGTGCAATTTCATATAAGGCCTCTAGAAGATTTTGGACCTGGGTCAGTCAGAAGGTGTGGGAGCATTCTCTTTACCCATGGTCACTACAAGAGTATAATAGTGGTTGGTTGGTTAATTAGTAGACTGATTTGTTGATCTGATAAGTATTTGAACTCAGGGGTCTTGTGGCTTTTTTGCTTTCACCACTTGAACCATTTATTCCCCCAGTTCAGCTTTACCTGGTTAACTGGAGATAGAATCTCATAGAATTTTCTGCCCAGGTTAGTTTTGATTTAAGACCATCCAGTTCTCAGACTTCTGAGTAACTAGGATTAAAGGAATAAACCACTGGTGCTCAGCTGGCTGGCTTATTTTTGAACAGGAATGATATTAGTGGAGGAAGTAAAGATACCAGAATTGAAGACAGTATTTCTAACACACTTATGGAAATTCATGTATAGGTAAGTCTCTCCTGTAAGAACACCAATATGGCATTATTCCTTGCTTTTTGGCTTGCTCTAAGTGAACAGAAGCTCATAATTTTTTGTCCAAGTTGGAATTGTTCAAGTTTCAACTCCCATCTGTAGCCAAGAAGGTGCAATTGTACTTATGAAAATTCATAAGGGTATTTTACATACCTCACCTGCAGGACACATCTTGTCAGACCTGGTATCATTCATTTTTTCTCCTTTTTTTTTACAAACATATTTGAGTTTCTCTTCACATGACTGGACTTTCCACTGACCTAGCTTTTTAAAAAGAGAAAAAAACACTTGCTCACAAAGAAGTTATTTGCCTGATGCTCAATTGATTCCACAAAAATCATGAGTGTGGGGAGAAGTCTGTGGCTCCACAGCCCATTATCTCCTCACTGCCTCTAGGGTACAGGGTGGATAAATTTCCTATCTTGTAAGCATAGAATAAAACCAGCAAAGAACACTGAGAGGAGAAGCTGAAGAAAGAATCCAGCCCATAGGACTCTACTTTTCGTGAAGGCATGAACAAAACTTATGCAGGGGTTACAAACTGTGGGACATGTCGGCTAATCTCCCTGTCACTTTCCTCGTATGCATAAGGATGATGATGGCTACAAGAACTATTTTTGAAGAATTTACAGGATCAAAAGTTACTTTCAACTCTTCAGCCTAGATTTCAGAGTAATCTGATATGCTCTATAAAATAATTTTGATTAATTCATTTTGCTTTCTTGAACTGAATTTTAAGAAATCAATTGTGAGCAAGGTTAATTTTGAATGCTGGAATTCTAAGTATTCCTTCAGTTTACTTTTTAGCTTGGGACCTCATTTGTATGTAATTTTAAAAAAAAATTAGCAAGGATTTACTTTAGTATAACAGGACAAAGTAAGGCCAGAGACATTTCCTGCTCCTCAAGTAGGAAATGAAAGTAAAAGGTTTCTCACTTCTGTTTTGTTATGTTTTGTTTTGTTGGTTGGTACTGGAGTTTGAACTCAAGACTTCATGCTCACTCTGCTTGCAAAGCTAGCACTCTACCACTTGAGCTGTATCATCAGCTGGGCTGTTTTTCTGGTTATTTTGGAGATTGAATTTCATAGGCTTCCTGTCTGAACCTTTGAATCTCAATCCTCTGGATGTCAACTTCCTCAGTAGATAGGATTACAGGTGTAAGCCACCAGTGCTCAGCTCATTTCTGATACCTTCTAAATATATCTCAGCTATCCTTTTTGTTTTTGTTAGTAGCAGGGCTTGAACTTGGTGCCTGAGCGCTGTCCTGGGACTCTTTTTGCTCAAGGCCAGTGCTCTACCACTTTGAGCCATAGCTCCACTTCCAGTTTTCTGGTAGTTCATTGGAGAGGAGAGTCTCACAGACTTTGCTGCCTGGGCTGGCTTTGAACCGGGATCCTTAGATATTAGCCACCTGAGTAGCTAGGATTACAGGCACGAGCCACCAGCTTTTGGTTCAGCTATCCTTTTAATTAGAGCACCAGTGTGACACTTTTCTAAATGTATCTTTATTACTGAAACTTTTCTAAATATACCCACATATTACTTCTACTGAGGTCTCTCTAGATGATGAGGTAATAATCACACTCCTAATCATTTAGAGACTTTTACAGATCATTTTCCAGAAGAAAGTGATACAAAAATATAGAAGCCTATTTGAAGCTTTAACTTAAGGATGTTCAACAAACATTTAGACACTCTACAGAAATAATAATTTTCTTTGTGAATAAAGTACTTTTTTAAATAAAAAATATAAAAAAGTATTCTTAAATTTTTATTTAAAATTATAGCATTAGAAAAGCATTTTTCCCTTTATCCTCAAAGTAGGATTAGTTCAAAACTTAACCTGAGCATGAATAGCTACCTGTCAAATATTATACTAAATTCAGAGAGGCAGATAGAGATCAACCCCATCCTTAGAGAAAGGAGTCTATTAGAACAAGTTCAGCATAGAAACTAGAGTTCTAAAGAGATTCTCTAGATTTGTTTCAGATCAGAGCAGATGTTCTCATGGGAAGTGGATTGTTTATTTAGTAATTGCTTTCAATTACCTTTTCTTTTTGTCCGGTACCTATCAGATTCTAACCTTTTATTTTCTTTCACTGATTACACAGAAATTAACTTAACCAAAATAATTATAACTTTATTACTAGGTGTTAACAATCAGGTTTCCTACCTTTCCTAAATAGGAAACACAGTTGGGAGTCTTGTTGAAGGGAACCTGTGGCTCATTCTCATTCCAGTATGTCAGAGTAACTTCAGAATCATCTGACCACTGGAACAAAGTTGGCATATTTATGTTCTTAAGGCCTGTCCATATCTCTTCTTTGACATCTAAAAGAAAAATTATTTGTTTTATTTTAGTCAATTACATTCTTCAATATATACATTATTGTTGACTTTTACATTCTGATGTGGAGCTTTAAAAGCATCTGTGGCATTCTTAATTAGACTATTAAAATGTTGATGTGGCAAGCAGGTTGGGAAATGAAGGCATTTTTGTTCATTTGGTTGGTCAGTAGTTTTTGTTTGTTTTCTGGGACTTGTGTGGCCCAGGTTGACCTGGAACTGCCCTACCTCAGCCTCCTTAATCCTTGGACTAAAAGCATGTACTACCATGGTCTGCCTAATGGATAGTCTATCAGTTTTGAGTGCCTCTGTACAAAGATCATCTATACCAGGATCTGTAAGCTGGGTGTTCCTGATACCTACTGCAGATGATAAGTTTTGTCTTCATAAGAAAACACTGGTAAATGCTATTAGTTGTTATTATTAGAGAATCATAAAAAGATAATAACATAGGCAGTCTAGTATATTTTTGTTTGCCCAAATTTAGCATTTAAGTAATTACAAAAGTGAAATAATCATCACTTACTTTTTTTTTAAGGAACTTAAATAGAATTTAGCTCACTGGCTTATTTTGTTAGTGGTTATACTATCAAATCAGTAGCCATTGGGCATATGTAGCTACTGAAATTCAAATGGAAAGAAATTAAGTAAAAAGTAATGATCCAGTCTCTAGCTACAATGCCCTCGCTACATTTCAAGCACTCCAAATCCATGTGTGACTAGTGGCTACTTATTGGACAGTATTGTCACAGACAGTACTACTAGACAGTACCTATCTGTAGGAGCAGATTATAAACCTTTCAATGCCACTAAAGGTCTGAATTTAGGGATTTTTTTTAAAAAAGTCTTAAGCCTTTCAGATAAGGTGTTTTAAAAAAACTTACCCCCACTATGAAGTTTTGTGACAACCACCTCCACATCTGCTAAGGAATGAATGCTGATTAGGTCACCATGGAAGGCTTTGCATTTCATATGTGCCTCATCCCAGGAGATGCTTTCCTTTGCCAGCAGATAGCAAAACCCATTATTTGGCAGCCAGCCTGCATCGCAGCGGGTATCTGAATATGTCCAAATATCTGGAGGGAAAGCAGCAATTTATATTCCAGGAAAGATGTATCTATTTTGAATCAACAATGTTGCAAATTTGTCTTTCTTAAATCATAAGGTTTCTGCAAAACTGGGCAATGTAAGGTCAGATAGTAGAGTGACATGAATTTATGCTGTGCCTCATGTATACATGGCATCATGAGAATTCCTGCCGAGACTCAGATAATGATGTGAGCCAGCAAGAGCCATTTGTCATGGGATGTTAGCTGATACTGATGTCTATGTTGCTATGGAAAAAGCTCCTAGATTTATTGAATTTCGAATCCCACCTACAGTTGCCTTTGCAGGGCCAGAGTAGATGATTTCATAGGCCTTACCTAGCCTGAGAGCCAGATGTTCCCACCTCTGCTTTTATGTGATACAAATATGCTAAATGGCTTGGCTTAGACTATTTGAGGGTCATCTTCATGAGAGATTGCTCTTAGTCTTAACGGACAGGAAGAGTTGTGTGGTACGTTAGGTGCTAACAAGTTTTTTCATGGGACTGGGAATTTGTAGGCTCCTCTAGTCTCTGTCTTTGCAAAGATTGCAGTGGGGTCAAGTTTCTTTTTCTTCTCTGATCAGCTTAGCAAAAGGATATGCATTAATGCTCACTGTTGAGCAAAGAACAGAGACAGTATTTTATACTCCACACTCAAGAGGAGGCAGAGGAAAAGGCAGTGGGCATCTCTGGACCTCTTCTTTCACTTCATCCGCTGGACCCATCACCCTCATGGATTAGTGATCGTTAGTTTTGACTAAGATGAAACTCACGAGTTCTATGAAACTGATGAAATTCACAAGTAGAGGTCTAATTTTCTAGAGTAGAGTGGCAGGTATAAAACCCCACAGAATACTTCCACCCTGTTAACAATGAACAAAACTAGAAAATAGTCTGTTTACTCAGACCTTATTAATTCACAACCACTTGGAACATTTGTCGTAAGAAAACATGGTCATGCTAAAATTGAAGATAGTTTACAACTCTTGGAAAGATAAAATTCAGGCTCAAGTACCCTCTCATACTTGCAAGATAACTCAATTAACTTTAAGGTTCTAAATAGCAATTTTACTATTAGATTTTAAAGAAAAAGTGGGGAAAAATCACATGCAATTGAACTTAAAATAATCATTTTTCAGATCATAGTTTCTGTCTCTATGAATACATATTTTTACATGATTAAACTGATAAGTAGACATATCATTTTGTTCTGCTCTTTTATTTCTCTGCTAGCAAGTTATAATAAATGTGTATTATTCATTCATGTGGAAACATCATGATTTACTTAATAATTGCTACTTGGAGATATTTACTTAATCTATTATCAGTTGCTCTAATTTATTTTCATTTATACTAGATGCTCTGTTATGCATTTTGTTGCAGGGGCTATATTTGGATTGCATTAATTTGGGAGATAAATGTTCATTTTCTCCTATTATCTTAAATAATTTACCTATAGCTTTATTAGTGTGAACATCATTTTTTTCCTTTAAATATTGCTCTCTATGCTAGGCACCAGTGGCTCATACCCGAATCTTAGCTACTCAAAAGGCTGAGATCTGAGGATCATGAGTCAGAGTAAGTCTGGGCAAGAAATTCTAGGAGACTACCAAAAAATAACAACAACAACAACAAAAGCCAAAAGTAGACCTGTGGCTCAAGTTGTAGAGCACTAGTTTTGAACAAAAAAGGTCAGGGTCAGTGCCCAAGCCCTGAGTTCAAGCCCCAGGATCTACACACACACACACACACACACACACACACACACAACAGGTGTACATCAAGCTCTGTATGTGACAGAGGTGCTTCTCTCCTACACACACACACACACACACACACACACACACACACACACACACACATCAGGTGTAGATCAAGCTCTGTATGTGACAGAGGTGCTTCTCTCCTCCATTCTTGCAGAATATTCTACAAATCTCTACCCTGAAAAGACTTCGGCTCTTTTTATCTTTCTCACTTCTGGAAATAGGTAGGGAAGTGCTCTCCTTGTCTATATTTTATTCTGTACAGCTCTTTTTACTTGATTTTTCATTACAGACACCAGCCTGTCCTGGAAAGTAAGAAAGGTGGGGGTGTTGTGGGGAATGGGTGGTAAAGATTGGAATTTTCCTCTGTCCAGTTTTCAACTTATTTCAGATATACAATACATAAGGCCTGTTCCTACAGCACTGGCTCTCAGACTTGAGCATGGATCTATGCTACCTGCAAGGCTTAGAACACAGACTCTTAAGCCCTGCCCTTATGGCTTCTGTTTCATTTATTCTGGGGTAAACCCTAGGAATCTGCATTTCTATTAGGTATAGGTGATGCTATGAACTTGATCTTTGCACAACATTTTGAAAATCTCTGCTCTAAAGTAAAAAAAAGATATCTGAGAACAGAAACATATTTTCTACCACGAATATCTGCCATCGACAAGCAGTTTGTATTTTTACCTGATATTCATTATTAGTACAATTAAAAAGATTTGTTCATAAACAGTTGAGAACATCTAATGAAAGAGTCACAAATCAAATAAATACTTTTCTGTACTGGTATGTCAGGTGAAGGAAAGGTGGAAGTTGGCATCTGAAATGAATTTACTGACATTACAGAACAAAAACAGGGAGATACCTGTGAGCTCCACCGTAGCGTTTAGTGGTTTTTTGCAGACATAGGGCAGTTGAGCTTCACAGGAAATGCTCTTCCATAGCCCAGACTCAGCATCCATTCCTGCACAACTTGACCCACCAATCACAGATTTGCTGGGCATATCTTTAAAGGATTTTCAAGGGATTTAAAGAAAGAAGTTAGGATCACATCAGTTAGAAAAAAATAACTCATTCACAATCTGCTGCCTTTTGGGGGGCTTGAAGTATGTTAAAACTTTTCACTAAATTGAAATACATAACCTCAGTTGATAATGTGTTTATATATCTTTTTTAAAAATGCAAGATACAAAATAAAATCATTCTGATATTTTATAGCTAGTTTAAAACACAAAAACAAAAACCAAACTTCTGTCGTCAAGCAACTTCCATGTCATACCCACCCTGTGGTCAACAGCTCTTAGTTTACTACTATATAGTAAGTAATTTATAATGTGACAAAATTTTTATGATTCTACAATGCCTCTAAAATTTTAAAGGTTAAATCAAGGGCAAGAAGTACAGCTTAGTAAAACACTTGCCTTGCACATGTAAGATGACTCGATCCCAGTAAAGCATATATACTACACATACAATTAGCTTTAGAGACTCTATTTACCAAGATAATGGAGTATGATTTTATTAACTAGATTTCTTCTCTTCTTTTTTTAAAATTTTTATTTATTTTTTATTGTGAAAATACTGTACAGAGGGGTTACAATTAGATGGGCAAGATAATGAGTACATTTCTTATCAAGCATTGTAGCCTCCTATTAATAGATTTCTGCACTAGAGTTAAGTTGTAGATAAAAGATGACATTGGTCAGACATGTCAAGTCCCCTACAGGACACAGAATGGTTCTTAGCCATAGGTGAAGTTCATTCTGCTCCAATCAAACCCACATGATTGCTCTGGAGGTCATGGGGAAAATACTCTGTTGTTTATAATGTGGACTTAATGATACTATAATTAAGACACTTAGAAAAAAATTCTTCTGAGAAAGAAATTAAGATTTGCGAATATTTGCAATTTCTACCTTTCTTGGTGAATGGAAAGCTCCTGTTTTGGTCATGTAAAAAGTGGTGTGGGGGGAGGGGCATATACCTAGATTCCAGTTGAGAAAGTTCAGTGGCCTGTGGTCTGACCATTCCCAGCCTCTAGTAGAGTACAACTGATTTAATCCGAGCCAGACGATTCTAGCAATGTCTTCTTTTCCTGTAAGAATTACAGTTTTTATAGTGACAACCTACTAAAATTATCTAAATTGGACTAGATTTCTACAAATAGCAAAAACATAAAACAAATAACCAAAACCCAAGGGAAGGGGAACAACAGAATGGTGAGACAAAGGACAATGGGGGAATCAATGCAACAGTGATATACACAAGACAATATGTTGGAAATGATCTGTACAACCTGCGGGGGCGTGGGGAGGAGGCAAAGTAGGAGAAAAATGAGGGAAAGGGTAACAAGTTTAACAAGAAATGTACTTATTATCTTACTTATATAACTGTAACCCATCTGTACATCACCTTGACAATTAAAAAAAGAGAAAAAAAAACAGAACAACCCCGCCCCCCATACCCATAAAGGTCTTGATTGTAGGCAGAATCTCTGTAGGAATCTGTCTAGACAACAAAGACAGATAATACTGATAGATAGCAATGCGTCATACTATTTAGTAATCCAAAGGATGGCATGTTTGTTCAATTCTGTTTTCCCATTAGCTTATCCAATTCTGTTTCTTCTAAGAAAGAACAGAAGATTCTCAGAGTAGCTATTTCACTATCTGTTTTGAACTGTCTTGTCCCATTTAGAATTTTCATCAAAAAAAGTTTCCACTGTTCATCAGATTTTGAAAATCTGATTATATTTCAGACTAATAATCTAAATTCATAAAGCACATATTATTTTTCAGGAACTAGGGATATATAAACAAAGATGACAAAGTCCCTTCCCTAATAAAAATTTCAGTCTAGTAGAAGGAAACAGATATGGATCTCCTAAGTTATAAAGACTTTCTGGTATGGTGTCAGAAATAAGTATATACTCCATTTCATATGGTATTAGACTCAAAGAATACTTAAAGGTTTGTCCAAATTCATAAAGAAGTTAAGTTACACACATACTACAGTCAAAGTGAGTTGGAAAAAAAAGAAAAAGGAAGAAAGAGAAGCATAAATAATTTATATAGTTAGGATGATTCCTGATATGCCACTTAATGTGTATATCCCACAAGAAATGGATGCAATCTTTCTTGTATGGTCCCACATATATTGAGAGAAGAATGGAAAGAATGTGTGAATTATTTACCACTTTTTTTTTTTTGCTGGTTGTAGGGCAAACACTCTACCCCTGAGCCACCTTCCCAGCCCCTATTTGCCACTCTTGAAGTAGTCAATAGCAAGGCTTTATCAATGCCACAGGAAAAGAATTTGAAAAATTAATTGGAGGTCGGGTGGAGGAAATTAAACATTTAATGATATGTCTTATCAAAGACAAAGATGATACAGAGAACCAGAAAGAACTAACAGGGTAGAATCTTTATAAATTTGTTGAAATATTTCCAACAGTAAAACACCCAGTAAACCATTTCTTAAATCTATAAAACTAAGTATAACATATTATTGCTTCACACATACACAACACATATATACTCATTATGGGCTCTGCATAGAGAAAACCATATCCATACAGTAAGGGTTCTTCAAGAATAATTTTGACTATATATAATCTTTGCTTTACGGCAGACATTAGAACCTCAAATACCTAAAATAGGATTTTCCTGAAACTGAAACCCAGAAGTAGGAGAGACTTCCAGGGGAGAGAAGCAATAGCAGCACCAAGGATGAAAGGGGCCAAGAACAGCAACTAGATAATAAAGTTCAAGAGATGGGAGGTACCCGGAAAGTAGATAGTGAGGACAGAGACTCCATTATTGCTCCTCTGAGGAACAAGAGTAAGGTTGTAAGATAAGTATGTCAGAGAGATACCTGTTCTGCCATGCTTATTGATATACTATCCACAAAAGGCAAGATGTGGAATCAACTGTAATTTCCTTCAACAAATGGAATAAAAAAATGTGGTCTACACACACAATGGGTTACAATAAATCCATAAAAGGATGGAAATCCTGTCATTTGTGGAAACATGTAGATGCCTTGAGGCAGTATGTTAAATGAGTGTATCAAGGAAAGACAAATACAACATGCTCTTACTTGTCTGTGGAATATAAAAAAACAGTTCAGCTCACAGAATAGACTAGGGCTGGTTCTCACACCTGTAATCCTAGCTACTCAAGAGACTGAGATCTGAGAATTGCAGTTTGAAGTAAGACCAGGCAAGAAAGTCTGTGAGATTCTTATCTCCAATAAAATACCAAAAAAGTTGGAAGTAGGACTGTGGCACACGTGGTAGCATGCTAGCCTTGAGCAAAAGAAGCTCAGGGACAGTACTCAGAACCTCAGTTCAAGCTCTAGGACTGACAAGAAAGAAAGAAGGAAGGAAAGAAAGAAAGAAAGAAAGAAAGAAAGAAAGAAAGAAAGAAAGAAAGAAAGAAAGAAAGAAAGAAAGAAAGAAAGAAAGAAAGAAAGAAAGAAGAAAGAAAGAAAGATGATAAAAAAGAGGGAAAGAATAATAGGGAGTCAGGGACATTGGTGAGGTTTCGTTGAAGGAGACACAATCAGTAGAAACGATGTATATGTTTTACTACATAGTAGAATAACTACAATAATACATTGTAGAGTTCAAAACAACTGAAGAGAATTTTGGATGCTTTCATCACAAAGAAAAAACAAAATGTTTAGGGTGATGGACATGCTCATTATACTATGTATATATATATATATACATACAAACACATATATATGTATAGTAAATATGTATCAGAATATCACATTGTGCCCTATAAACATATATAATTACAATGTGCCAATTAAAATTGGAGAAAAAAATATGTCTCAGTGAAGTCACCATTTGATTAGATGTAAGTTTTAGGCTAGCAATTTTTGTCTCTTAATAGCTAATATGGGGGTGTATGCATTGTCTAACATTGGGTGTAGGCATTTTCAATATCTTTCCTAGGCTTATATAGAAAAGAAAATCTACATCCAAGTTGCCTAGGACATATAAGAAATCTCTGCCCTTCATACTTGTCCAACTAGTGCAGTTAGAATGTATTTACTTCTCATTGACATTCATAGGAAAAAAAACCATGAAAAAAGGCTAATGAACTTTTAATGATAAAAACAATAAAGAAGTTGAGTGTGGTGGTATACACCTGTAATCCCAGCTACTATGGAGGCAGAGAAAGGAGGTTCTCAAATTTAAGGTCAGCTGGTAGCTCACATCTATAATCCCAGCTTCTTAGGAGGCTGAGATCCCTAAAGATCAATATTCAACCCCTGCCCAGGCAGGAAAATCCATCACCAGTTAATCACCAAAAAGCTGGAGGCAGAGCTGTGGCTCAAGTGGTAGAGTGCTAGCCTTGAGCACAAAAGCTAGGAACAGTGCCTAGGCCCTGAGTTCAAGCCCCAGGACTAGCCTACAAAAAACCCCAAAACAACAAGAAAAATATACCAAAAAAAACTAACAAATCAAAGAAAAGAAAGAAATGTAAGAGAAGTAATATAGTAAAAATGTAAGGGCACTGTAGTTTTCTAAACTGATGTTAAATCTTAATTTCAACACTTCCTAGCTGATAACATGGAGTATTTTTAATAATCAGTTTCTAATTTGGTGGAAAAAGTACTCATGAGATTTCAGTGACTGCCTTGCTTATAGTTATCATCTAGTAAATATTTATACTTCTTATAGCAAGATTTGCCTGAAATACCTAGCCAGTAGCTAGTTGTTTACTGTGTAGCAATACTGTGTAGTTATTTAAAGTTGTGTGCCAAAGGGAATAACAACCCATCTCTGCTTGCAAAGAACTGTAGTCTTATAAAAGGTGAATGCAGGTACATGCCCGATACAACTTGTTTTCACATTAGACTGACCAAAGTACAGCTATGTTAATTACTTGGGAGAAACTCTGAACAAGTTCTATTTCCTCTCAAGCCTCACTTTTTTCTTTCGGGGAAGGGGGTGTGTGCTGGTCCTAGGGCTTGAACTCTGGGCCTGGGTGCTGTCCCTGAACTCTTCAGCTCAAGGCAAGTGCTCTACCATTTAAGCCACAGCATCACTTCTGGTTTTCTGGTGGTGAACTGGAGATAAGAGTCTCACAGACTTTCCTGCCCTGCTGGCTTTATACTGTGATCTTCCGGCCTCAGCCTCTTGAGTAGCTACGATTACAGATGTGAACCACCAGCAACTAGCAGGTCTCTCAATTTTTAATAATAATATAAGAATTTCTGTTTATAAAGTTTCCTTTTAAGATGCGTGCAAAAATCTTATGGGGAAAGTTGTAAGGTTTTACTGAGTACATAAAGTTCTACATAAATAGAAAGTCATACCATTTTCATGGATGAGAAGACTTAATGTAGAGACAGCAATGTCATTCTAATTCATCTATAATTCAATAGAATTACAATCAAACTCCTAGGGTTTGTACCAAAATTAATAAGGTAATCTCAAAAAACCTCATATGAAAGACTAAATGGTCTCTTAGTTTATTTTCCATTCTAGTCAATGTGGTTTAAATTTTATACCTAAAAAGTTTAAATCAGCATTATTACCCTGCAAACAAACAAAATCTCATCTACTTTACTTGTTCATGTTATTAGAGCCACTTGAAGATGTCTTAGAACCTCACTCAAATGTGAGGACTTCTCATTGAGGCTACCTAAACTCAACCATCTGCTTCACCATTTTTTTGTTTTGTTTTGTTTTTTTGGTGTTTGTCCTGGGGGTTGACCTCACAGCCTGGCTGCTGAGCTTCTTTTTAATCAAGACTAGTGTTCTATCACTTGGACCACTACTTTTGGCTTTTTGGTGGTTAACTGGAGAGAAGAGTTTCATGGACTTTCTTGTCCAGACTGGCTTTCAACCTCCATTCTCATAGCTCAGCCTTTGGACTAGGTAGGATTGTAAGTGTGAGCCACTGGCACCTACCTGGCTGCTTTACTTTCTTAGAATTCTCTACTTTTTGATATTTACAGACTGAAAGCTCATTTTCATAAAAATCCTTCAGTTTAGAATTTAGTCTAATTTAATCTTGCAATCTTGTTTTCTAAAAATCAATCTCTTTAGTGTCTATTTCAAGATTCATTTTTACTACATGAAATACATTTATATTCAGTGATTATGGACTTCAAGGTTTAATCCAAGGGAAAGCCATAAAGAAAACACATGAAGCAACACACTGGGATATGAAAAGCAGACGAAAGCATTTCATATTTTCAGCAGTGTTTTCTGCCACATGCAAGTTAAACCCACCTGTGAGGTAAGTTAATTCAGCAGCACTGTTGATGCTCAGTAGATCAGCTCCTTGATTCTGACATGAAACATAAGCTTCTTTCCAGGAAAGAGCTGTCTGAGTATTAAATTGATAACAACTTCCAATCTGCTCATTCTTTTCCCAATTACCTTCACAGCCATTTTCTGTTGATAAAAAGATAAGTTACTGATCGTAAACTCAACTCATAATGTTTTCTATTACTCAGAATTCTTACAAGTACCATAATCCAATTATCGTATGCTTAGAAGGTACTAAAATGGAGGCTATCACCATGTTTCAGTCCTCTAATGACTCAAGGAAACTGAAGCCAGAGGACACTGTCTCTTTATCTTGACTACTATAATGTCATGTTTCTGCTTACAACCCTTCTTGCCCTCTGCCTGAAGGCAGGAGTCTCAATCTGTACAGTGTAAAATACTGAAAAGAAATGAAAGAAAAACTTGCCTGAATCTAGTGCAGAGGAGTATGACCACTGGCTGCAGAGAAAGCACTGGGGTATGTATGTACATAGACATGCTGCTTAAATGGCCAGGATATCGAATACAATGACTACCTTATTTCACAAAAAATCCAAGTTTCTCTTTAATATTTTAATAGGTGACTTTATGAGACAATATTCTGCAATCAGTACTTATATATGTGTACATATAGGTATATAAACATGAATATATGGCAGAATGTACATAGTATTCTGTAACAGATACATAAAAGTATCTATAACTTCATGCCAAACACTAATTGCTCATGTCTGTAATCCTGGCTACTCAAGAAGCTGAGAGCAAAGGTTTCCAGTCTGAAGGCAGTCCCAGCAAAAGAATTTATGAGACAGAAAATTCTGGACTGGAGGCATGGCTTAAGCGGTAGAGCACCATCTGTGAAAAGGGAAGTCAAGTAAGAGTGTGAGACCCTAAATTTAAGCTCCAGTACTGGCACACACACAAAAAGTATATATAACTTAAAAGAATAGTCATGCTATGATGTGGATAAATTGTATAGATCTAGAGACAACTGGTTTAAAATTATACTCATAGCTTCCCATAAGCTCCTAAGAAGAGGGGAAAAATGAAAACCACTACAGTAGCCTGTGTCCTTGGGTCCCAAGTTCCACTCAGGGGCATTTCCAGAGGACTTTCATAACCAGTTCCATAGCCAATGACAAAGTTGTGGAGCTATACACTGGAAAGGACCTTGGAAATCCTCTGGTTGAACACATTCATTTCACAGAGGTGAACAAAGTCCCACAGGTGTTTGTGGTAGAGCTATAATCAGAACATTGATCTTTTTCTGGAGTTTTTCTGAATGACACACTTTTTTTCCCCAACCACTTTTCTATGGTGTAAATAGTAACAGATATAATGACATCTGGCGAAAACAAAATAGAGCAAATTTGCGAGTACATTCATTCTCACAGAGACCCTCTGCTCATAAATTCAGGAGCTCCTGGTGGAATGGCAATGTGTTTGCTATACAACATCCATGGCTTGGCAGTCCTTAGGCTTGATAAATGCACAGTCTTGCTTCTTCCATGAAATTTATTTCTGGGAGGCTCCTAAATGCATTAGTCTCTCTCCCAATTACCCAAAAAGAGGCTAGAGGCACCAAAAACATTAAAAACAAAACTAAGGGTTTAAATTAGATAATCTCTAAGTTCCCTTTCTCATCTGAAGTTTCAGAACCACACTACAGGGAGAAGAAAATGAAATAGACAGTTGACCACATTCTGCTGGTTGTGGCTTGTCTATATTTCAGTAGATTTAGGTTTTGACTAGGGCCTCGATCTAGACAAATAATTCTACAACTGTGAGCCCCTGAACAACATCATCAGTACTAACTGGAAATTTGTTAAACAGCAGCTTTTTTGGCTTCCACCCCAAATGCACTGAATCAGAATTTTTGGAGCCCTAATAACCTGTGTTCTAACAAATGCTCCCAGTGATCATGTTGCACCTGGAAGTTTGAGAGTCACTGGTCCAGTCTAACCTCTTCAGGTAGCAGAGAATTCTGCAGTGTGAGGCTCAAATTCCCTTAAGGAGGGATCAGCATTCTAATTACCATTAGGCTGGCTACTCAATGAGACAGGATAAGATACCTGTTTGGGGAAAGATCCTCATAGCCAAATTTCCTGAGTGTGAGTCTTAGATTTAATGTTTATTAGGTTTGTGACCTTTGGCAAGTTTTATAGTTCACCTGTGCCTTAATATGCTTATCTGCAAACAAGAATAAATGGTACTACTATCTTTTAGGATTGCTATGAGGAAAGAATTAGTTGATAGAGGTTGCTGACTTAGAACAGTACCTAAACCTGGCAGAGCCACTTAAGCATGAATATTGTTTAGATATGGAGCGCTTTCCTTCCTTTTTTTCCCCACAGATTCTTTCAGCCTATTGTCCATCAAAAAATGTTCATTCAGCACCTATCTCATATTAGGTACTATGATCCTTTAAAACTAATTGATAAGAAACTGTATCTTAGTTATGTGTCAGGTAACAACATAATTGCAACTTTGGCATCTCCCTCCATTTATAAAGATGAGTTAATTTTTTAATATGCTAAAAAATTGCTTATAATTATGCTGAAGAGTTTGCTTCTAGTAAGAAGCATCTAGAAAGTATGCTCTGAGCAACACATAGGAATAGAGAGAACAGTGTCACCAATTTTGATAAGGCCAACAATATCTGTCCTCTCTCCTAAAAGTCTTCAACATACTAAAAGCTTTCATCTGACCAACTAACTTCCTGTTATTCTTGTTTTCTTATAAAACACACAAAGTTTTCTTCTGTTCTGGCTTCAGTGCAGTATAATCCAGTTTCTTCTACTAGTCTTCTGGAACTGCAATTTCCTAACTGCTCATGACTTTTCCCCTTCCCCTTCAGGTATCTATGCTGCCCACACTTCCCTTCTCCTTTGTCTTCCTTGACACAATTTGTCTTGTTTCTCTTCTTGATTTGCTTCTGAAAGTAAATTCAGAGTTACACATTATTTCTTTCTCTTCCTCCAAACATGCATTCCTTAGCTAGAATGTTGTTTGTTGCAAACACTTTTGCATCAGGTTGAATTCTTCCTTCTCCCTTTAACTCATAAATAGTAGCCTCTTCTTCCCATACTTGAAGTTCACCACCCGATACATACCTGGTTTTAAGCAGATGCCCCACTTTTGATCATATGCATAATTGAAGGTGGTGGCACACCATGGCCCACTGTGATCTTCATCAAGGACACAGTCATGATACCATATTCCATCCATTAAGAATGGAAATTCACAAGGCCTCCCATAGGAGTTCCCACCTCTGGTATATATTTCTGTGGGTAAAGGAGGAAATAGAGGAAAGGATAGTTAGAAAGTGCATAATCACCTTCAGTTATATGCTTTCTAAAAGTGCTTTTTTTTTAAAAAAAAGTATTGTTTTCACACATGAGAATACAATTTTAAAAACCTATATAGTGCAAAAAGCATGGACTTTGGGTCTGGACTTGAGTGCTAGGTCCCTTGGTGGTCCTGTGAAGGCTCTGAACTATATTTGAAAATTGGAAATGTTAGTATTTGTGTAACACTTTTTTCTTTTTTCTTTTGTTCTTAAACTGGGCTTTAGAGAAGTGATAAAAGTTCCTGGCTACATACTCCACCACAGGTGGCAGAGGAAGCACTTTACCTGAAAGGGTACCTTGACCAAGATTCTATTTTCCTCCATTTTCTTCAGCAAGTGAAGAACCAAAGAAATAATTTGGTATCATGGAGGATGTATGTGGACTTTGAACCACCCATGTAAGCAGAAAGAAGGATTAAGAAACACTTCACTGCTCAATTGAGTTGAGGCTGTGTGTTTTAAGAAAATGAGAGGAAGAACTGCCAATTCCTGAGTAGGTTCTTGGGAAGGATCTAGGGCATAGTAATTCAGATTATAAAAGAACTAGCCTCAACAAGACAGACAGGGGAGTAGCTGGTAGCTGGTGGGGTAGCAGATCTAGGTTTTATTTTCATCCTTTTCCCTGGAACCTGGAGAGACACTGAAAAATGATCCAAATGCAGGCATACCTGGAAATGATGGAAGATGTGCTCAATACTTATGTCAGTGATAGTTCTCTTGAAAAAGTGTTTTTAAATAGAACAGCTAACCCTATATCTATTCCTGTCACCTTTTCTCTAGATGCTCAATTTGTTTAAAAGCTTGGTCATTATCAGATTCAATAATAGCTATTAAGTAAAGGCATAGTCATTAAATCTCACCAAGTGTCCTTCAAAACATCTCACAGATTTGCTTAGAAGTATGTTCAAGATATTATTTGATTCCACACCATTTTTTCATTCTCAACCATTCATTTGCCTGAAGTGTGAGACTTAGTTTGGAAAGCATTAACAGTTTGGAATGTATTAAGTGGCAGTATAGAAGACTGATAATCTAGATGATTTTCTTTGCAAACAATCTTTGAAGGACCATTGATTCTATTTTCCTACATTGTCTAAACGGCTTTGGAATGGGTACTTGTGTTATAAAAAGTATGTTGACCTTATGTTTTATAAGGATTCTTGTCATTTTGGTTTTAACCACACTAAAAACTCCCAATAGCACAAGACCTATTTTCTTTCCTTGTTACAAGAGGGCAGTCCCTGAACATGATGACTATGACTGGTGGACCATCAGGGGATTTTTTTTTTAAAAGAACCTTTTACTTTTATAATATAAAGTGTTTTCATACAAATTTCTTCTGTTTATTCTTTACCATAGACCTGTGAGATCACTAAGGTAAATACTACACTTGTTTGTGAAATCTCCATTTTTTTTGCAGAGTAAGCAAGTGAATATTCAGTGGCTCAGCTGTGAATCATGAGCATGAGAAGGGATCTCTGTTCAGAATCCCTGACTACAAAGACAACTGTGATACTACTTATTGCCTTCCCAGGATTCTAGGTATGTGTCATAGCTCAAAGCTAGGCTTCATGAATTGAAGGGCACAACGATAAATGCATGTATATTAGGAGTAAATTTCTTTTCAGATTGCAAAAGCCAAAGTAAGAATAAAGGTAGTATCACTTGGGAAAAGCAATTCTGGTTTTGATGCCTAGTTTTTCTATAACAAGCTGGGTAGTCTTGAACTTCACTTTGTTGGAACTCAGGTACTTTGCTTATCTCCAAACAGGTAGATAAAAGAGTGGGGTAGGAATTGGTATCAGAAACCTAGCAGTCCAGGAGAAAGAAGACAGCAATCCTTAACATAAGAGCAGAAAGAGATCACATACATTTAAAAAGAATTCCTAGGGTTTAATGTTTTATTACATTTGAATGGTGGGAGAGCAAAGCAGGAAAGTTGAGAGACACTTATAGATTTCTGACATGCACAAATTGGATGATGTTAGTCCCTGATGCTAGTCCCCTATACTGGAACGGAGAAAAGGTAGAAGCTTTGTATGGCCTTGGCCACTGTGCAAAAGAGAACCTGAGGAACATCTTGAATAATTAGAATTATATATGGCCTTAAGAAATTTGGCATTCCAATTACTGTAGTAGGAGAGATCAAGAAACAAATTCATGCCTATGAGCTGTGCTGGTGGCTCTGTTTTCTTGGCAGTGCTCTGGGTGGGTGCCCAGACTTTTTCTGTGCCACTGGTCACTTTCTGGCAGCTGTGGGAAGACATGCCCCCGCTTCTCAGGAGAACATTATAAGTACTCAAATAAAACACAAAATAGAGAAAAGAAAATAAACTATGCTAAAATAAACCTATATCTTGGACTCAGGAGTTAAAGATTACAACTATATCTTCAAAAGAATTGGGGAAAGCAGAACAAAAAAGCTCTGCCAAGAAAATGATATAGCATTTCATAATATAAAATGTGTCATGCCAGGTTCTGGTGGCTCAGGCCTATAATCCTAGTTACTCAGGAGTCAGAGATATGAGATCCTGGTTCGAAGCCAGACCAGGCAGGAAAGTTCTTGAGAATCTTATCTCTAAGAAACTATTTTAAAAAAGCTGAGGTTCAAGTAGTAGAACACTATTCTTGAGCAAAGGAAGCCCAGAGACAGTGTCCAAGCCCAGAGTTCAAGCCCCAGGACTGCCAAAAAAAATGTCATTCAATATAACTTAGCAAGTTAAATCCAATCCCAAAGACATTTATTTGGGTCCCATGGCTTCTCTTAGATTCCAAGGTAGAGAAAGACTTTTATAGCACAAAATTTAAATTTGCCAATATGTAGTATATAAAAAACATTTGATTTAATCTGAATACCACTTAGGAGGCAGCTGGCTGGCAGAAACAGATTTATTCAATTACTCAAAAGTTATAGATTGAAGAAAAGGAACTCTCCATCTTTGACTCTAATATTTCTTCCCTATCAGTAGAGACAGACATTTTCAGAAGATTTTTCTGGATCTGCCCTAGGAAATGGAAATAGGTTCTCTTGGTAGAAAAGTTTGTACAGATAATGAGAAGGATGGAAAGAAAGTGGCTATTCTGATTTAGCTTAAGTAAGCTCTAAAAGAAGATCAAGATTGATACAATGATATATAGTTTTAAAGGAAGAATAAGGTAATAGGACATATATATATATATATATAGAGAGAGAGAGAGAGAGAGAGAGAGAGACATTTGGTGTAATTTAGAGCAACATAATGCTTGGGTGATAGCTAATTACATTTAGCTTAAAACACATCTACTCATTTTTTTTAAACTTGGAAATTCATTGTCATCCCATCAGTCCACAGACTCATGGAAGAAGTGATGGTAATATTCATATACTTATTTTTGAAAGCAATGAAGAAAAAGTCTATTTAAAAAATGTTGAATCATAAATACATGTGACAGCCATGCAAAATATAAAAACAAAAGCCTACATGAGACTTTTGAACTGTTCCCATTACATCAAAATTGTTAGGCAAAGAAAAAATACATTATTTTTTCCCTTCCCTTTAAACTTGGAAGATTAATATTATAAGATTATACTATTAGAGAACCTCTAGCTTTATGAAGGATTTCCTGTTATTCTAATAATGCTTTCTCAGAATATCTTCATAGCAGGTAAATACCCTCAGGCATCATGTAGATTCCAAATCCCAATTTCAACCTAACACAATGTCTTTTGAGGCACTTAACCTCTCCTAGCTCTACCCATAAAGGGAGGGACAGTACCCATGGGGGGAGGGACACAGTGTGTGGTAAGAATGTAGCTCAGAAAGCCGGGCACTGGTGGCTCACGCCTGTAATCCTAGCTACTCAGCAGGCTGAGATCTGAGAATCACGGTTCAAAGCAGCCCGGGCAGGAAAGTCTGTGAGACTCTTATCTCCAATAAGCCACTAGAAAACCAGAAGTGGCGCTGTGGCTCAAGTGGTAGAGTGCTCGCCTTGAGCTGAAGAGCACAAAGATAGCGCCCAAGCCCAGAGTTCAAGCCCTACAACTACCACCACCACCAACAACAAAAAAACTCAGAACAGCCAAATTAAAAAAAAAAACTTAAAAAGTCTTGCCCATGTAATTGTAACCCCTCTGTACAGTACTTTCACAATTAAAAAAAAAAAAGAATGTAGCTCAGAGTAACTACACAGGGCCTGCTCAATCACTTCCTTTTATTTTTATGAGGTGTGCATCTCCGCAACCCAAGTTAACAAGCACTATAGGCACTGGATCAAAGCTCCTTTCCAGTAGCTCACCATGGTAAGGCTGGTCACAGAGGCTCTCCTTGGAATCTCCCTTCCTCCAGGCATCCGATGTATTTGTGCTGGCTACAGCATATCCACCCTGCAGAGCCAGCCTGTACTGCGCAGCACTGTAGAGAGACTGGTGGTCACACTTCCACCACAGCATGGTGGTAGAATCACAGCTGAACATCCCTAAGGAATCCTTGGATTTGGAAAGATCTAGGCCAAGGCACTTCTGGGATTCCAAATGGAAGAGGCGATGCTGTGACACCCACTTCCATAACGTGTCGCTACTTCCATCACAGTTTGTTGCTACTATCCAGTCATACAGTGGCTTGATGCACTTGCCTGTGTTTTCATTGACGATGGTGAATGGATCATGGCCTGGGTCAAGACACAATGGAGGAAGGTAATGAGTGAATGGTATGGCCAATGTGCTGTAGTTACGGAGCACTGTTGGACTGCTTCTACCCTCAGGCTTTATGATAAACTGTAAGGACAGCCGTGACAAGCAGCACAGAGTCTGGGCTTTGGAGCCCACCTGCTTGTCTTCTAACTGCTAACTATTATTAGACAGGAGGTCAGAGTAGATTACTTAGCCTCTCCTTTTGTTTTCTCATTTGTGGTAAAGTACCTGCTTCTGTCTGAGAAGCAGGAATGAGAGCATATGTTTATGTTTTGCTAATCCATGAAAGACCCACCCCCCCCTCTTATTTAATAGACTAAGAAGCCCCTTAGTCCTCATTCTAGACATCTTTCATTCTGGTCAATGAAAAATATCCTGAGCCTGTTTAGAACAAGTTTGTCTCACTTGTGTGAACTACTATAGCTAAGCGAATTGTTCCATAGGTTAATGCTCTTCTCACTCTAGGTTCCTTCCCCGTGCCCCATGCATGAAACCAGGCCTCCATGCTCCTCTGCCGAAGGCAAGTTAGTGTGCCATGCAAAACAACAACTGGCTCAATGACCCCTTCTTCTGCCACTGAGGTGTCAGTGGAGAGGGAGGACTTCTGAGAAGGTAGAGGTAGAAGAGTGGGGTCAGGGCATGGGAGGAACAGAGGTTTGGCTTCTGGGTGAAGGACCTGTGGCTTGCTCTGTGGTAGCATCTCCAGGAGGGTGGGAGCAAGCACCCTGCAGTTCACCTAAGCAGTTGAGATTCTGAGCTTCTAGAATCATCTGAGACACCAGGTTTCTAGAGCCAGCATGTTTTGCACAAAGGGAAGTGAGAAGTAACCAGTGGAAGTTAATGACAAAAGAAGAGACCTTCATTCTGTTCCCCTGCCACTCTGCTTGAGCTGGGGAAGACCTCATCAATGGTAGAAACTGAAGTTCTGCCAACTTGGTAGATGAAGAATCAAAATCAAAATCAACTCCATTCTCTGAAGATTAGGTAATGTATTACTTCCTGCACACCTGAGTTTCAGAAGGAGGTCTCACATCTGTTACAACAAATGTTAACTGAACATCTTGGCTAGCCCTTTTATAAGGAAAATTAGTTACATTTAAAGTTAATTAAAGCACTTATGCTGGTAATCCTAGCTACTCAGGAGGCTGAGATCAGAGGACTGTGGATTGAAACCAGCCAGGACAAAGAAGTCTGTGAGATTCTACTTTAATTAACTAGCAAAATGCTGGTCTGTAAGCGTAACTCAAGTGATAGAGTACCAGCTGAAGAAAGAAGGAAAGAAAAAAAGAAAGGGAAAAAGAGAAAGAAAGAAAGAAAGAGAAAGAAGGAAGAAAAGAGAGAAAGAGAAAGAAGAAAGAAAGAAAGAGAAAAGGAAGGAAGGAAGGTAAGAAAGAAGGGAAAAGAAAGAAAGAAAGAAGGAAATGGAAGGAAGGAAGAAAAAAGAAAGGAAGAAGGAAGGAGGGAAGGAAAGAAAGGGAAGGACAGAGAAAGAGAACGAAAGCAAGTTGAGCAAGAGCACAAGGCCTTGCGTCCAAATCCAAGTTCTGGCACACTTACACATTAAAAAGTTACAGAACAGCTCAACATGTTAATAAATGTTAAGTGACTATTTTCAATGACAATGATTTGTCAGCAGAAGGATCTGAAAAATTCCCCCCAAACTACTTTCATTATGACATTAGGGTTACTACCACTGGCTTTAATAATATTGAACACTTTTTCTAGTAATAGCTCACAGGTTTAAGAGCTAAAAATTCTCCTACCCAGAGCAAGCAACTTAAGGGAAAATTCCCTATGTAAATAATAAGTATAAAATTAAACCTGAACTCTGAATTTTGGGTGAATTTAGTTTTAAAATAACAACATTAACAAGAGAAACAACAGAAACAAAAAAAATCCCTGTAAAGATTTAAGTTATTTTTGTTCACAAAAATTTTTTTTTCTGTGCATGTCTTGAGGCTTGAACTCAAGTGCTAAGTGCTATACCTGAGCTTTTTGGTCAAGGATAGGGCTTTACCACTTAAGCCACTGCTCTATTTTCCAGCTTTGAGGTGATTAATTGGAGATAAGAGTCTCACAGATTTTCTTGCTCAGGCTGGCTTCAAACTATGATTCTCAGATCTCAGCCACCTGAGTAGCTAGGATTACAGGTATGAGCCACAATGCCTAGTAACAAATCTGAATTTTAAAACTTTGTATAGGGATATACCAGGTATCTGCGATAACCGTATTCATCCCTCTTTCTTCTCTGCTATGCCCACCATCTTTTTTTGATGGTCATGGGTGAGAAGGATAATGAGTAAAAAAGAAAAAATGTCTTATCTTCCAAGACAATTACTCCCACTTTATATAATGTTCTTCTCTTGCATAGTTACTAGTAACTCAGCCCTCTCCTTTTCCAAACGATTTCCCTTCACCTTCTCAAAACAAATCTCAGAAAGCAAAAACAAGAAGTCTGCTCCTCTTGCTTAAAACGTTCTCTCTTCTGCCTTCTGGTCACGTTTGCTTCAAATTAATGACCTGAAAGGCAGCGGCTTTGCTTTCCTTTGCAATTTGGAATTCTTTACTTTTCAAACTGCCTTTGTGGAATCCAATGGATGAGTACAGGTCTTAGTACAGTGGGAAGAGCAACACAATAAACGTATTAGGGGTCCTAAGTTGAAGAGCTACTTATGCTGCTTTTCAGCTGGGAGGACATGTGGAAGTTGCTTAATCTCCCAAGGCTTCATTTCTCTAAATGTCAGGTGAAATCAATGGAGTGGATTTAAGCCACTTCCAGAATTAGTAATTTATGCTTTCACCAGAGAACAGCGTCCCTAGCCTTCTAGGCTGTGGGTTTGCTTAAGTCATTGTAAAATTAGTATTTCATGTTACTGCCAGTTGCATTCAAGGTCATTTAAATTTTACTGGTGCTGGATGGTGATGCTGAGAAAGATATTTTACTCTTTCCCATTTTCCACACAAGTGTGCACTTAACAACATAGTAGGAAGTAGATTTTGGGAGGGCCATGGAGTAGTTTAGAACACAATGTTAAGGAACAGCTGCGAAGTGTTTTAACAAATTGCATTTAGTCAGCATACATACTTGCTTCAGTGTAAACCGGTGTTTGAACCAAGTATGTAATCAATACCAATGTTTGACATGGTAATTTCTTAGCACAGGTATTAATTATCAATATGATTTCAAGAATCTCTATTATCAGCCTTCATATATAATGTAGTATGAGAATTTACATATATTAGCTAGGAAGAGTTGTTCTCTTCTGAGGTGTTTCATACTTCTTTTCCCCAGCAGAAGCTGCTCAGTCACAGGATCATATGAAGACAGTATGTTGAAGAATGGGAAGGACTAAGAGACTAACAATAACTGCTTGTTGAGAAAATTTGTATTTTACAAATGTACTGCCCTATTGAAAAGGTAATTATAGAGCAAATTGTAAAGCTGGTTCCCTAGTGACAGCTTTCTCTTGTATCTTATACAACTTTACATTGGTCGTCAACAAAGTTTCCAAATACATCTGAAAGGCAGAAATTGACAAGAAGCCTTACTGCTTTTTGAAGCACTTTTTTCTAAGATAGTAGAGTTTGAACTCAGTACCGCATATCATCTGTGTGCAAGTGCTCCACCATTTGAGCCACACTTCTAGCTTTTTGGTTTATTTTTCAAATAGGGTCTCATGTGTTTGCCTGGGGCTAGTCTCAGCCATGATCTTCCTACCGACTACCTATTTCCTACCTCCTACTTCCCGTGGAACTGAGATTCAGAATATGTACCACCATGCCTGGCTTGTTTATTGAGATAGGAGGGTCTCGCTAACTTGTTTCTAGGGCTTGCTTCAAACTGCAATCCCGTTTTATAAGCCCATTCCATAAGAGAAGCTAGGAATGGACAATTTATAACTACAGATCAATGAAAAAGAAAATGGCTTGGGAAGGTAGGAAGAATGAAGGTCATGAAACAAATTTTTAGGAAAATTTCCACATTAAGCATATTGTGATCTCTGTCAAGTGTACAGAATGGACAGATGCAGGACAGAACTGGAAGCCTGGGTTTGCTAGGTCAAAAACTGATCCTGAAGTGACAGTGGGTTTTGTGGCAATATACTAGGAGTTAGAAAGCCATGAAGCTTTCTGAGTGATGTGGGCTGCTGAACACCTCAGGAGTCCCTGAAAGATCACTTTCCTTCAAGCTGTTAGCATTCCACGGAGGCAAAGAAACAATGTAGGTATGAGGCATTCTCATTCAGCATTTGGGTGACCAAGACCCCCTACCCACGCCTAGCTGTGGACATGTGACAAGATGCATGCCATTACTCCCATGGTGAAGCTGAGACACTGCCAAACTACCCAAGTGGCTGAGTGTTCAAAATTCCAGTACTTCCCCTAATAAGGCCACAAGTCTGGTATGAGGGTGTGAGAAAGCTCCCTAGAGCAGCTGCTAGAAACAGAGAAGGAAGCAGGGAAACATACCTGCAGAGACCTAGGGCAGGAAGAAGAGAATAAGAATTGTTTTGGATCAATGAGACAGAATAGGGACTGTTAAGAGACTGTCAAAAATTAAGGAACACTTGAAATTTGCAAAGAAAACAAACCAGAACTAAGGCAGATAGAGAGGGAAACCAAGAAATGATGAGTTGAAAGTTTAGTGTTTTCACTATAGTTGCTGCACTATTTTTTCCACCTTGAGTTGTGGGTGCATGAAACTGAATTTTCACAGTAATGAGTGATTTTACTAATAATGTCTCTTTTCGCTAGTTCCCAGGCAGAGGGTCAGAGGAGAAGGGTGTAGAGATTAAATGTAGGTTCCATGAAAAGATCAGATGATGCCACCCACACTGAAAAACCTCTTCCCAAGGACACAATCTAAATCAGCCCCTTCGCTGTAAAGAAAAGCAAACATCACGGTTAACGCGATCGTTTCCTTCTTCAGATGGGCACGTTGCTAGAAGTGGTGGGCAGGGGCTGTCCTCAGGTCGCCCATGATGCAGCCCCAGCACCAAAGTCCTTGGCACACCTTCTGCTAAGGCCCAAAGAGAAAGTAAAAGCGGAATCCGGATGCTGCCAAGCAGAAACGGCAGGGTGGCACCGACAGCACCTTGAGCCAGACGGCAAAGGGCGTCCGTCCGTCCGTGCGTCCGTCGGCCAGCGCCAGGGGACCCCAGGCAAGCGGCCTGCGCGTCTGCGGTCAGCCTGGGTGGAGCCGTGCTTTGGGCGGAAGGTGGGGTCTCTGCGGCAGGTGGTGGGGCGGGCATTGAACAGGCGTGCTAGTCAGAAGATGGTGGGTCCTGACTTCCCTTTTCACGTCCACCAAGGACGCGTGGAGTCAGAGGACCACGGGGAACCCTTGGGGGGTGTCAGCGGCCGAGAGACAGGCGAAGGGGAGAGACCGGGGGCCGGGGAGAAGATGGGGAGTCCCAGAGAAAGCAACCTGCAGAGGGCGGTGGATGGGGACGGGCTGGAGGAGCCCCCCCCCAGCCCGCCCGCCGCGGGGGGGGGTTGGTCCCGGGCTCCTCCCCGTCGGCTCCCACCTCCCTCGGACTCCCCACCCCGGGGCCACGGTCAGCCTGAGGCGGAGGCAAGCGGGCAGAGCTGCGGCGTCGAGGTCCGCAGTGGGCGCGCGCGCCCCCCCACGTTACCTGAGCGGCCCGAAGGCTCGGCAAGCCCCAAACAGCAGAGCAGCGGCAGAAGCACGAACCGAGCCGCGCCGCGAGGCGTCGCCCAGCGCGTCCTCATCCTGACTGCCTGCCCGCGGGCGGCGGCTGCACGCGGTACCCTCTCCTCCCCGGAGCCCGCCTACCGCGCCACGCCCGGGCCACGCCCTCCGGACCGCGCGGGCCACGCCCCTGCCGCGCTCGGCCAATCAGAGTCACGTCTTGTGGGCTTCCCCTCCCCTTCCCGGGGACTGCAAGGTAGCTGAGAGTGGCGTGGAAGGAAACCTCTGAACTGGGGGTTCCTGTCCTGCCTCTACGTCGGCAAAGTTGGGGAGACACCGCCCTTCCCTGGTACTTGGCATTACCCTGGCGAGTGGGTTCCATCAGTTTAGGCCTTGGCCCCTCTGCTGTGCCAAGCACCGCAGTCCTTCCATGGCTGGTCTCTAAAGGCATTGCCTCCCTTCCTACTCCAGACCAGGCAAGTGTCCGCTCGTTTCCTGTGGTGGTTGTGGACAAGCCCAAGAATTCGGTCGTCCTTGGCAACCTTCTGGGTGTTTTGATAGTGCAAACAAAGGTGAGACAGGAATACAAGACGATTTAACCCACAACTGTTGAAAGAATGGAAAGCAAAGGTTATAGTTTAGTGACAGTGATAGTCCCAAGATAATTTAGGCTTTTTAACCATGTGGCCTTTGAAAGTAAAGTTCAGGTAATTTTAAAAAAATTACTTAGTGGTAATAACAGTCCTGTAGAAATGTGGAAGTCTGCACTCAATCTGAAAGTCAAGTCGCATCCACTCCCTCCCTGTATCCACCACCGTCACAAACAGATGAAATTCTAAATGCCGTAAGTTCCTCAGTGTGAATGTCCTATACTTTAAAACTCATATTAACTGAGTACAGGATGGGATGGCCACTGTCCCTGTTTTCCAAAGGTGCTTATTTTCATGAGGATGTGTCTGGGTGGTCTTCTCTGATTTCAATTCACTGGTGGCTCTGTGCTCTCCCCAGGCTCTGGCCTCTCATTTAATGGATATAGTAAATACTTATCACAGGAACTGGGCACCTCCTGAAATAGGCAATATCCAGGCCCTTTTCAGCTCACTGAGTACTAGGGAGGCAGAGGTCTTCACAGTAACTCAGGGCAAAAATTACAAAAGTTTAAAGAAGTCAGTACAGCAACTAGGTATAGTTGGGAGGAAAAGGTGACAGAACTGAGGTGGGAAATGCCAAGTAGAGACAGAGTTCATGTACTGCTTGGCAGTGTACATGAGCATGCAGGCCTGCGGGCTGAGGGACAGGAAAGTGCTGCTTAAGGGAAAGGCCAGACAGGTGAGTTGTGACAGGTTTGGGAAGGGCCGTGAAACTGAAACTGACAACTTCAACTTTATTTTTTTAAGGGACAGAGAGTGGAAATTCCGAGTAAGAGAACCTGTGGCTGAGGAAGTCCCCTCTGCCTCTGTAGCTGCTTGCTTTTCTTCCTCAGCCTGCCCTGCTCCTGGAAGACAGTGGTCTTGTCTTAGTCATGATCACATATGCCACCAAATACTGGTACAGAGCCTGTACCAGAATAAGCTCTAAATTCAACTAGAGAGCAAATTTCTGCAGCCACCATCTTACTGTGAGTTCACATGGTCCCTGCTTGCATTATCACAGACCATAGTAGTTTCTCAACTGACCTCATTGCCAGCATTTATCAATCATCTCTGGCAAAGGCCTTTAACCACTTTGGAACCTAAACTCATTCTACTCAATTCCTTTTAGTGATACTTGTTTATAACCACTCACAACTTTAGGGGAGTTTAAGGGAATTATGGACCATTGAAGCTGTATGCATTTCTATATAGGTATTTTTTCTTTGGAGGGGGTCAAGACTTCAATGAGAGTCTCAATGAGCCAATGATATGGAAAGAAAACTTGAAACATGAAAAAAGTCCTTCTATAATCGGACTCTTTGGTTCTTTTACTCCCTTCTATGTCACTCCTTGTTTCCAGCAACTTGCCTGAACCTATCTTGTCTTTTTGCATGTACTCAGGTAGATATTCATGTCCAGAGTTCTTCTTATCTTAGTTTCACTCATCCCTCAAGTATCTGCTCAAAATTCATCCTTTACGTAAACCTTTCTAAAGGGCCCTTGTGATTACCCTCCTTCTAATGTATAATGTTGCCCATGAGTTCAGTTGGCATTTAGCATGCATCACCTCCTACTGCTATTTGCTTCTGTAGGGACACTAATACTCTGACCTACATTCCAGAACCTTAATAAATATTTATAATTAATGGTGACAATAGAAACTGTATCTTCATGGCATATTGAATGTAATAATTTCCAGGAGATCTATCTTTATGGACTTGTGACAGGTTTTGAAAACATTCCCCATTTTCTTCATAGCACCTAGACATCTACATTAGGGGTTATGGCTTGATCATCCACCCCCCCGACCCCCATCTCTTCAGGCTCCATGAAGACAAACTATGTGTGCTTTATTGGTTTATATATTCCAAATACTTGGCATGATTTGCTGGATGCATGGATAACTGTATATCAGATATCTCATAAGTGTACACGTAACAGAAGGCTTAGGCATTTAAAAGGAGAGTGAAACGGGCTTGGTAGGAGGGAGGTCTTCAGATTGGATGGCCACTGGGTTCCAGGCATTGTACTGAATATTTCCCATGTACTCTTTTGTCTAGTAATTCCTGTGAAGTAGGCACTACTATTAACCTTATTGTATAGATGTGGAAACTATAACAACATTGATATCTAGGCAAGGGCCATAAGTGATGATGCCATGATAGAAATCTTACTAAAGACTAAAGAATTTGTAAGAGTGTTAATGATGTTATATGATTAAGGAGAAAGGTGAAATAAAACTATAGGGCCTGTAAAGTCATGCTTTTAATTATATAATATATCCCACTTACATTATATATCCTAGCCTACATCCCTTCTCAATCATAGCCGCCTGATTCCCACACAGAGGTAACCATTCTCTGAATAATGTATCATTTCTTTTTCTCTTTTTCTCAATACTGGAGAGTGACTCAGAGCCTCACATGTACTAAGCAGACACACTACTACTGACCTATACTGTGGCCAGACCTATTATTTTCTTTTTTCAGTTTTCTGTACATGATCCATTCTGTAAATAGTACATATAATTTTACATATTTTAATTTTTTATGCAAATAGAACGATTTAGTTATTTTCAGGATGATTTTGCTCAAGACTATACCTATGACCTTCATCTCTGTTGGTGTGTGTAGCTGTTCCTTGAACTTCACAACTTGCAGGGGAGGAAGGTCAGGAGGGGGAAAAGTGGGAGAAAATGAGAGAGGGGGTAACACTGTTCAAAAAGAAATGTACTCATGACCTGACATGTAACTGTAATCCCTCTGTGCATCCCTTTACAATAAAATTTAAATTAAAATATTTACTTTATTGTTATTATATAGATGATGTACAGAATTACAATCACACAGTCAGGTCATGAGTACATTTCCTTTTGTACAGTATCTTTTGTTACCTCATTCCCTCCCCATCCCTCCCTCCTATCTTGACCCACGAGTTGTATATGTATACTTAACTTTCATCAGTGTCCAGTGAGCTCCACTGATACACTTTTTTTTACCCTGTTTCCCTTGCATCTGTGTCCTCCCCACAACCCTTCTGAAGATGTACTCTTGAATGTACCATACATAAAGAAGACAGAATCATCGAAAAATAACAACAAAAAAGAAAGAAAAAAGGTCTCTTGTTTCCATACCTTGGAGTTTCAGTATGTATGCTATTTTACATTAATATGATGAGGCCCTTAGTCATTGGGCCTTTGTTTCTCTCCTAAGAGTATTGTCATTTGGTCTCATTGTATGCGAATATCTACAATCCTGTACAATCTATCATATCCCAGTGCATTTTAGATCTAATTTCTTTATATCAGAGAGTACATGTTTCATTTGTCTGCCCGAGCTTGGCTTACCTCACAACACAATTTGTTCAAGTAACATCTATTTCCTTGAAAATGACATTATTTTATTCGTTCTAATGGCTGTGTAAAATTCCATTGTATATAGGTACCATATTTTTTGGATCCACTCATCTCTTGTGGGGCATCTGGGCTGTTTCCATATCTTGGCTATTGTGAATAGTGCAGCAATGAACATGGATCTGCAAGTGTGCTTATCATATTCTGGCTCCTGAGGTTCAGGGTAGATACCCAGGGGTGGTGTGTCTGGGTCATAGGGAAGGTCTATACTTAGCTTTTTAATTTTTTTTATTTTATTGTAATACAGAGGGGTTACAGTTACACAAGTAAGGTAATGTGTACATTTCTTGTCAAGCACTGTTATCCTCTCCTTTGTTGTTCTCACATCCTTACATCCCTCACTCCTCCCCCACCCCAAGTTGTAAAGTTTGTTTTCAATATACTGTCTTGTGGGTATCAAATTGTTGCAATGGGTTATCCTGTGTCCTTGTTTCAGTGTTTTGTTATTCCTCTTCCCCTCTCCAAATTAGACAAATATATATACAAGATGTAGGGTACCAAAATCCCATAGAGGAAAGAACATAGAAAGAAAACAAAAAAATCACATAGTACATTAAAACAACAACAAATACTTCTTGTGTCTGTATCTTGGGGTTCATTTCACTTAGCATCATCTTATATGGTCATATAAGCTGTTCTGCTCATCTGATAAAATCATCCTAGATGCATACTAATTATTGCAAATGAGGGAAACCATGGGACCTATATTTCTTTGGGTCTGGCTTACTTCACTTAACGATTTTTTTCCAAGTCTTTCCATTTTCTAACAAATGGGGCGGTATTCTTTCTGATGGAGGCATACAATTCCATTGTGTGTGTGTGTGTGTGTGTGTGTGTGTACCACATTTTTGTGATCCATTCATCTACTGGGGGGCATCTGGATTGGTTTCATATCTAAGCTATGGTGGATAATGCTGCAATAAATATAGTTGTGCTGGTAGTTTTAGTATGGCCTCGTTTAAATCAAAGAAAGGTTGGACAAATTGGATTGTATTAAACTGCAGAGCTTCTGCATGGCAAGGGGAATAACTAGAAAGCTCACAGAGGGGAGAAGATCTTTACTAGCTATACAACAGACAAATATACTTAGATCTCAAAAAATTAAATCCTCTAAAAGCAGATCCTCAAAGAAACAACTGTCATATTAATAAGTGGGCTAAAGACTTAAAAGAGACTTCTCTGAAGAAGAAATAAGAATGGCCAATAGACACATGAAGAAATGCTCAACTTCTCTGGCCATAAAAGAAATGCAAATCAAAACAACATTGAAATTCCACCTCACCCCAGTTAGAATGGCTATCATCAAAAAAATCTAATAAATTGGGGTGGGGAGGAGTTGGGGAAGTGGGGAGGGAAGGGATGGTAGGGGAAAAACAAAGGAGGGGGTAACAATGCTTGATAGGAAATGTACTCATTACCTTACTCATGTAACTGTAACCCCTCTGTACAGTATCTTTACAATAAAAAATATATACTAAAATAAAAAAGAAATCTAATAACAACATATACTGGAGGGGATGTGATCCAAAGGGAAGGCACTACTCTGTTGGTAGGAGTGTAAACTTGTTCAACCACTCTGAAAAGAACTATGGAGGTTCCTCAAAAGATTACACATAGAACTCCCCTATGACCCAGCAAACCCAATTCTGAGCATTTACCCAAATGATCTATACTTAGCTTTTTGAGTAACCTCCAGACTACTGTCAAGAATGGTTGTACTAGTTTACATTCTCACCAACAGTGCAGTAGGATTCCTTTTTCCCACATCCCCACCAACATTTGTTGTTTGAATTCACCATGTTGGCCAATTTGACTGAGAAGAGAGTTGTTTTGATTTGCATTTCCTTTGTGGCCAGGGATGATGAACATTTCCTCGTATATTTTTGCAGTTCTTACCTCTTCTTTTGAGAAGTCTCTCCATATTCCCTTCCCATTTAGTGATTGGTTTATTAGGTTGAGAAGCGTTAGTTTCTTGAGCTCCTCCTGTATATTGAATATTAGGCCTTCGTCTGATATATTTCTGATAAAGATCTTTTCCCAGTTGGCTGGCTGTATTTCTAGTGTAATAACTATGTCCTTAGCCATGCAGAAACTTTATATTGATGTTGTCCTTCTTGTCAAGTCTCTTTCCTGTCTGCTCTGCCACTGGGACTCTATTCAAGAAGTTACTTCATTGTTGGTGGGAATGTAAACTTGTTCAACCACTTTGGAAAGCAGTATGGAGGTTCCTCAAAAGACTTCACATAGAGCTCCCCTATGACCCAGCAATCCCACTTTTGGGCATTTACCCAAATGTTTACAAACAAGACCACACTAAAGCTACCACCACAACTATGTTTATTGCAGCATTATTTACCATAGCTAAGATATGGAACCAACCCAGATGCCCCTCAGTAGATGAATGGATCAAGAAAATGTGGTATATATACACAATGGAATTCTATGCCTCCATCAGAAAGAATGACATTGCCCCATTTGTTAGGAAATGGAAAGGCTTGGGAAAAATTATATTAAGTGAAGTAAGCCAGGCCCAAAGAAACATAGGTCCCATGGTTTCCCTTATTTGTAATATCTAGTATATGTATGAGTCAAGCGGAAAAGGTCAGATAATGTGATGTCAGGAAAATGAACCGTTAGATGTGTATTTTAATGTTTTTTTTTCTTTCATGCATGTGTTTCTAACGCATTTATAAGATTATCTCTTTGTTGCTTTGTATGTCCCTCCCCCACAGTATAACCCCTGCTTTCACTATATTTGATGTCAGTATAACTTGTGGAGGAGATGGAGAAAAACCAGTTGTTTAAGGATACAGGTGGACCTGTTGCAACAATGAGAAGTACAAGTTGTCATGTCCAAAACGAGCTTTACAACATCGGTGCGGGGGTGGGGTGGGGAAGGGGGGGGGAAGGAGAAGGATTGGGATTGGGGGGGAGGGGGGAGGCTGGGAAGGGATGGGAAGGGTAAACAAAGGAGGAGGCTGCAATGCTTGGTAAGAAATGTACACATTATCCTGCCCATGTAATTGTAACTCCTCTGTACAGCATGTTCACAAATAAAATAAAATTAAAAAAAAGAAGTTTCTACCTATACCTGTAAGTTCTAATGTTGCTCCTACTCTCTCTTGCAGTAGTTTCAAAGTTTTGGGTCTGATGTTGAGATCTTTGATTGACTTTGAATTGATATTAGTGCATAGTGACAAATAGGGATCCACTTTTAGTTTTCTGCATATTAATGCCCAGTTTTCCCAACACCAATTATTGAAGAGGCTATTTTTTTCCCCAATATATGTTTTTGGCTCCCTTATCAAAGATCAGATAACTATAAGTGTATGGTTTTATTTCTGGGACTTCTAAGCTACACAATTTTTTCAGGTCTATTTTTGTGCCAAATCCAAGCTGTTTGTTATTATGACTCTGTAGTAGAGTTTGAGGTTTGGTATTGTGATACCACCCGCATTTTTTTTTTTTTGGCCTAGAATTGCTTTGGCTAAGTCTTTTGTTGTTCCATATAAATTTTTGTATTGTTTTCTCTATTTTGGTAAAGAATGTTATTGGGATTTTGATGGGGATTGTGTTGAATTTGTGTATCATTTTTGGCGGTATGGCCATTTTCACAGTATTGATTCTATCTATCCATGAACATGGAAGTTCTTTCCATTTCCTGGTTTCCTCTTTGATTTGTTTCTTCCATTTTTATAGTTTTCACTATGAAGATCTTTTATGTCTTTGGTTAGGTTAATTCCGAGGTGTTTTATTTCTTCAGAGGTTATTGCAAATAGAGTTTTTTCATGATTTCCCTTTCTGCTTGCACATTGTTGGCATACAGAAAGACTACTGAGTTTTATGGGTTAATTGTATCCTGCTACTTTGCCAAAGTGGTTGATCAACTCTAGGAGTTTGGAGGTAGAGCTTTTTGGGTCCTTTTGGTATAAGGTCATACCATCTGTAAATAGGGATAGTTTGAGTTCTTCTTTCCTTATGTGAATCCCTTTTATGTCCTTTTCTTGCCTTATTGTTCTGCTTAAGAAGTCCAGAACTACACTCTGAAAACATTACAGGATGGAATAGGAGAAACCCTAGGTCTCCATTTCACAGGCCGAAATTTTCTTAATAGAGACCCGGAAACACAACAAATCAAAGAAAGGTTGGACAAATGGAATTGCATGTAGTTGCAGAGCTTCTGCATGGCAAAGGACATAGCTAGCAAGATCAATAGAAAGCACACGGATTGGGAGAAGATCTTCACTAGCCATACAACGGACAAGGGTCTCATATCTAAAATATACTTGGAACTCAAAAAATTAAATCCCCCAACAA
>NW_012267221.1:11758650-11776971 GCF_000151885.1 Dipodomys ordii
TGTCGAAAACGAACTTTACAACTTTGGGGGGGGGAGATTGAGTGGGGGAGGAGGGAGGCTGGGAAGGGATGGGAAGGGGAAACAAAGGAGGAGGCTAAAATGCTTGGTAAGAAATGTACTCATTATCTTGCCCATGTAATTGTAACCCCTCTGTACAGTATTTTCACAATAAAAATAAATAAACATTAAAAAAAAGAAGTCCAGAACTATATTGCAGTATGGAGAGAGTTGGAGATTCCTTGCCACGATCCTGATTTAGGGAAAATAGCTTTAGTTTTTCCCCATTGGTCTGTTATATATAACCTTTTTTATGAATATTTTTACGAATATATAGCCTATTTTAATATATAGCCTATTTTAATATATAGCCTATATTTTAATATATAGCCTATTCCTAGCTTCTCCAAAGTTTTTAACATGAATGGATGTTGTATTTTGTGAAAGGCTTTTCTGAATCTATTGAAATGATTTTGTAGTTCTTGTCTTTGGCTCTGTTGACCTGGTGAATTACATTTATTGATTTCCATATGTTAAATCAGCCTTGCACCTATAGGATGAAGCTTACTTGGTCGTAATGTTTGGTTTTTAAAATTTTGTTTCTAGGGTATTGGCTAAAATTTTACTGAAGAGCTTTGCATTTTTTTTTTATCCTTACCTGGTTTGGGGATGAGTGTGATATGTGGCTTCATAGAATGAGTTTGGAATTGCTCTGTTTCTATTTCACAGAAAAGCTTGAAGAGTATTGGTGTTCGTTCATCTTTAAAAGTGTTATCGAATTCAGTAGTGAATCCATATAGGCTTGGGCTTTTCCTTGTTAGAAAACTTTTGATTACTTCCTTAATCTCATTGTGTAATATTGGCCAGTTTAACTAGTTTATAGCTTCTTGGTTTAGTTTAGGCAGATTACAGGTCTCTAGAAACTTGTCCATTTCTGCTAGGTTTTCCTTTTTTGAGTATATGTTTTGAAAGTAGTCCTATATAATCATTAGGATTTCTTGGATGTTTGTTGTAATGTTTCCTGCAACATCTCTGATTCTGATTTGAATGTCATCTATTCTTTATCAATTTTTCTAGTGATCTTTCAATTTTATTAATTTAAAAATAAACTAGCTTTTTGTTTCATTGATTTTATGTATAGTTTTTCCAGATTCGACTTCATTGTTTCTGCCCTAATCCTCGCAATTTATATTCTCCATCTAGTAGTTTTGAGTTTTGAGCTTTTTCTTGTTTTTCTAACATTTTTAGTTGAATCATAATTACTGAGCTGTTTTTGTTTTCTATGTGTGTGCTTAAAGCTATAAACTTGACTCTCAGAACTGTTTTGGTGTATCCAACTGGTTCTGTTGTGATGTGTTTTCATTTTCATTGAATTGTAAGAACTTGATCATTTTTTCCTTAATTTCTTCTGTAACCCAGATATTATTCAGTAGTGTGTTATGGAGTCTCCATGTGTGTGAGTGTTTTCTGCAATATGTTTTGTTGTTGAGAACTAGTGTGATTCTACTGTGGTCAGATAGGATGCAAAGAATTATGCCAATCCTCTTGTATTTGCTTAGGTTTTTTGTGAATCCTATGATATGATCAATTTTGGAGAATGTTCTATGGGCTGCTGAGAAGAATGTGAATTGAGTAAATATCTGTTCAGTCCATTTGGGTTGTAGTGTCATTTAATTTAATTTAGAGGCTTCTTTGCTTATCTTTTGTGTGGTTGTCCTGTACTTTGGTGAGACCAAGTATTAAAATCTCCCATTATTGTGTTGGGGTCTTTTATGTTCTGTAAGTCCAAGAGTGTTTGTTTAATATACTTAGATGCTCCATTGTTTGATGCGCAAATATTGACCACTGTGATTTCCTCTTCATGGACCATTCCTTTTATTAATATGTAATGACCTTCCTTGTCTTTTGTACTGATTTTTAATGAAAAATCTATTTTATCAGATACCAATGTGGCTACTCCTGCCTTTTGCAGGATGCATTTGCATGGTTTTTAATCTTTGACTATGAGATGGATCTCTTGAAGACAACAAATAAATGGATCTTATTTTTTGATACAATCTGCTGCTTTACTTCTTTTGAATGGGGAAATGAGTCCGTTAATATTTAAGATTATTATGAGGAGATGTGTCATCTTTACTGCCATTTTCTTGATTTCATGTATTTTGCTTCTTTTCCCTTTCTCTGCTTACTAAATGCCTTCTAGTGATTTTTGTCTAAGGTGTTTCTTTTACTTTGATTGTCTTCTTCATATTGTATGCTTCCCTTTAGTATTCTTTGTAACGCTAGTTTAGTGTTCATGAATTATTTTAATTTTTGTTTGTCACAGAAAGTTTTAGTTTCATTGTCAATTATAGTGATAGCTTTGCTGGGTACACCAGTGTGGGTTGGCACTTGTTGATCTTTAGGACTTGAACTATACCATTTCAGGCTCTCCTCGCATTGACAGTTTGTATGGAGAGATCTTCAATGATTCTGATCCTCTTTCTGTTGTAATATAGATCCTTCTTTGATTGTCCTTGCTTTTCAAGTCCAGTGATATGTCTATAAGTATTTCTTCTTGGATCCTGTCTACTGGGAACTCTGTATTCCTCTGTCATACAGAGGCGGCAAGATTTTCTCTTAAAAACGGGTCATTTTTACTCTTCTTCTTCTTTTGAGTAGGTTTTGAATTCTTCCCTCTCATCCATCCTGACTATGTATAAAACTGATGTTTTGGCTGAGTCTGCCAGGTTCTTGGGTTTTCATTTCGTATGTTTGAAGTGTTTTTTTTCCCATGATTTTGATTTTTTTAAGTCCTCTGTTTTATTCTCAGCTCCCGATTCTTGGTTTTCTATTTCACTTATTCTATTGCCTAGGCATACAACTGTGGTTTGCATTATGGTAATTGAAACTTTTAAGCTTCTAAGTTCTTTGTTGAGGTCAGTTCTTATGGTGTTAATTTCTTAAGGAGGTTTGTAGTGTTCCTATTTTTCTCTCCATATCTTTTTGGTTGACCTGTGTATTCTTTTGTCATTTCTTCTTTGCATTCTTCTATTTGTTTTTAGATCTTTCCTTTTATTTTATCAGTAAATTCTCTAATAATTTCTATGAAGGTTCATTGCTTTTTATGTAAAAATCCATTAGAAGACTAAAATACCTGTATCTCATTCATTGTCTTGTTGGTGGACATTTGAATAGTTTCCAGCTGCACAGTTTCCTTTTGACTAGTTTTCTGTCCTTAATGTTGCTTCTGTAGGAATTTTGTAACTGTCTTGTGCACATTGTTAAGAGTTTCCTGAGGGTCTGTTTGTAGATGTGGAATTCCTGAGCATAGAGAATATTCAGCATTGTATTGTTAAATGATACCAATGTGTTTTCCAATTTACACTTCTGTCAGCATATATCAGCATTTCACTGCAAAACACCTTCATTGACATTATAAATGCATTTCTTTTATTACTAACTTGGCTGAACAAGTTTTCCTGTGCTTATTGTTTTTTTGTGTTTCCTTTTCTCATTCTTGGAAAAGGTATTTGCCTGTTTGCTCTTAGATCCATTTCCTACCCTTTCCTGCTTTCAATTGCAAGGGATACCCTACCTTTCCCAGATTCCCTTGCCCATTTCCTACTTCTTAGATTGAGCCAATGGAACTCCAGGCAGGAGATGGAAGTTTGGAGGGAGCATTTCTTTCATCTCTGTTTTGGGAACATGCCAAGCAGAGGTTATGTCTCTGGTTCTAACTCCTGCCTGGAAGTCCCTCCCTTTGAGCTTCAGGCTTTATCAGGCAACCCCAGCATGCCTCCAACTTATTTGAGTGGTCTTTGCTTTAAGGTTTTGGCCTCCATCTGGCAGTTCCAAATACTTTGCTGATAAGATCATCCCTTCTCTGTCCCTTAAATCTCATGGATGGCAGTAATTATTGTAGTTGTTGCTTTCTGGATAGCCTCATTAACACTTATTTTCAGCTCTTCTGAACTTCTATAGTTAGATACTTCCCTAAGAAAAATTTCAACTACCTAGCATGAAGGATTTTTTCCCTCTTGTTGGAGTCTAATAATACATGGGAAGTAACTGTACCTTGAGACAGCATCCCAAATTGAGTGAATTGTGATTAACAGATAGTACTCATGAAGCATATCCAACTGCATGGGGAGTTGTGTTATAGAGGGCCAGTATGGGTCATTTAAACTATGGTAATGGTGATGCCCACAGATAATCCTAGGTTGGTAAGGAGTACCCAAGAGGCTTAGATAAAGGCTAAAAATAAATGTTAAATAATTCCCACTACACCATGCTAATAAAGATCTGCTTTTTATTCTTCATTGTAACTATACTCTCGAGGATGATAATCATAGATGTAGGTAGACTTGAAAGGACAAAAATAAGGTTGAGATTAAACCACAGTAAAAAATAAAAAAACAAAAAGTATGCTTCCCTTCCTCCAACGTGCTTTAAATTGTAGAAGTTTCAGATGAGGAAATATTGTAATAGGATATTTACAGAACATGAACATAGAAGCTAGACAAAGAGAGGGTGTGGTAGAGTCAATCTCTTAATGAGCCTTACATACACACCATGAAACTATAGAATTACATAGTTCATAGAGATCTTAGAATCTGTGCTTGTCTTCTCTCTTTATAGACAAAGAAACTGTGGCTTGAGGATTTCATAACAATTGTGGAAGTGAGCAGCATTACAGTCACTAGACACAAACTCCTGAGTATAATGGAAAAATGTCTAAAGAATACCCATAAGGGCAACTTTGAGATAGTTATTGCCTTTCATGGGAACAGAAGTGACATTTTAGCAATCAAGGATAGGTCCCAAATCAAGCAAACTTGCCTGTGTCCATAGGAGTGTGTTGTAAGGCTCACTAATACATTTAGGGCAGGTGTGCATTATCTTATGCATGGTGGGAATTTGCAAAGGAACATTCTCATCACATCTGCATGCCTTGGAGAATAAGAAAGCGACTTCAGTGAGTGCAGATCATTGTCTGCATGAGAGAAATGTGGTAAAAAGATGATGAGTTGATAGAGACATGTGTTTCCTATATTTTGGCAAGGAGTTAGGAAGTAGGGTGATGTGTTTATTTTGAACTGATAGAATTGGAAGCTCTTTCCTCAGAATGAACTGACCTCATTATCAAATTTGTTCCAAGAAAACAACAGCTAGAATGATAATTAATCAAATCTCAGGAGTCTTTGTTCCTTTGGGAAAAGGGTCAGATTTACATTTTAAAACAACTTTATCAGAAGATAGAAAAGGCAGGTTTTTATTTTTGGAAGTAACCCAGGGACATTATTTCGAAGTGTAAGTTTAATAATGTTGAATCCCATTTAAAAGTTAAAGCCCTATGCAGAAATTTTAATTTGTGACATTACTGTCACAGTGTTACCGTTTATTGTTTTTCATAAACACATATCTCCATGTAGCAGGCATTTAACTCTTCTACTTCAGAACAGTATGAGTTTCTTTTGCTATAGCAAGATACATGAGGCTGAGTAATGTTTAAAGAAAAGAGGTTTATTTAGCTCACAGTTCTGGAGGTTCAGGAACATTGTATCAACATCTACTTGGCTCTGAAGTGCTGTCATATGGTAAATGGTATCATAGCAGTCACATAGGTGATGGTGAGAGATCACATGGATAAATAGGAAGCCAGAAAGACCAGCAAAGCTAGTCTTGCTCATGAGAACTAACCAGGGTCTCATGAGAATGATTTCAGTCTCCAATGACTACTAGGCTTCATAGCTGAAGGTCCCACTTTGTACATTGCAATACTGGAGGTCAAGAATCCAACATATGAAACTTTGAGGCACCCACTCAAACACTGGCTTGTATATTCTCAACCTTGCTCCTCTAATATGTTTAATCTCTTTCTTTCCATGTACCATAAGAAGAGAGACCTTGAGCATCATTTAAAATTCTCATTTCTATTTTTAACTTAAAAGTTCTGCACTTGCTGTTCCCATATCTTCATTCAACAGTTACAGGTACAGGCTGGTGTACAGGTACAGACTACCTCTCCCCATACTCCCTTCCTCATAGAACGTGTTGAAGCAAACCTCAGAGGTCATGTATTTTATGTTAAATATGCCAGCATGTATCAACAGAAGGTATGAGCTATGGGCGACTGAAGGGATGACATTATCTTAAAAGAAATACTATTTACCTGACTTATGTAACTGTAAACTCTCGCTACATTACTCTTATATTAATAATTAAAAATTCCTTATAAATAAGGACTTTTTAAAAAGATGAGCTCCTAAAAACATGACCAAAATTTACAATTTACAATTCACCTATTGTAACCACTGAAAGTAATGTCTTTTTTTTTTTTTTGGGTCCGGTTGTGGGGCCTGAACTCTGGGCCTGGGCGCTGTCCCTCAGCTCTTCATCTCAAGGCTAGTGCTCTACCACTTGAGCCACAGCGCCACTTCCGGCTTTTTTTTTTGCTTATGTGGTGCTGAGGAATCGAACCCAGGGCTGCATGCATTGCAAGGCAAGCACTCTACCACTGAGCCACCTTCCCAGCCCTGAAAGTAATGTCTTAATCCTGTTAAAGATCCAATAAATGTTTATATTTCCCCAATCATTTTAGAAGGACGTTGTCTAGGTTTTAGTTGTTTGATTCAAATTAGAATTTAAATTAGGTGTTATACTGAGACTGGTTGCTAGATCTCTTAAGTATCTTTGAACAGTAGTTACCCTTTTTCTTCTTTTTTTTTTCTCATTTGAAGAGTTTTTTACAACTTGAATTTTGATAACTGCATCAATCTTATTCTTTAGCATGCTCCAGGAATCCTCATATATTTTATGCTAGTACTCTATGAGATCCAAAGTAAATCTATTGTTAATGATACTTTTTCATATGTATTGTGCTTTTCTATCAGTATGTACATGTTGTTTTTTGTCATTGTTTGGTGATATGATTAGCCATAGATGACTTGGACCCATTCATTTATTCAGCACTAGGAAATAAAGACATTCTAACATTTGTTTTTTGCAATAAAAACATTCTAACATTTGTTTTTTGCAATAAAGACATTCTAACATTTGTTTTTTGCTTTTCTTTCTTCCCTTCTTTTTTCTTTCTTTTCTACTCCAGTCCTGGACTTGAATTCAGGACCTTAGTGCTGTCCTTGAGCTTTTTATGCTCAAGCCTTGTGCTCTATCATTTGATCCACAGCTCCACTTCTGACTTTTTGGTGGTTAGTTGGAGATAAGAATCTCAGAGCCAGGCATCAGTGGCTCACACCTTGTAATCCTAGCTACTCAGGAGGCTGAGATCTGAGAATCATGGTTCAAAGCCAGCCCGGTCAGGAAAGTCTGTGAAACTCTTATCTCCAACAGAAACTACCAGAAAACTGGAAGTGATGTTATAGCTCAATGGTAGAGCACTAGCCTTGAGCTGAAGAGCTGAGGGACAGCACTCAGGCACAGAGTTCAAGCCCCATGACCGGCCAAAAAAAAATCTCACAGACTTCCATGCTTCTGCTAGATTCAAACTGTGAGCCTTATATCTCAGCCTTCTGAATAGCTAGGAGTACAGATGTGAGCCAATGGCACTCATTTTTTCTTTTCTTTCCCTTTCTTTCTTTCTTTCTTTCTTTCTTTCTTTCTTTCTTTCTTTCTTTCTTTCTTTCTTTCTTTCTTTCTTTCTCTCTCTCTCTCTCTTTCTTTCTTTCTTTCTTTTTTCTTTTCTTTTTTTTTTAGCTAGGTCCTTCTTTAAAAATTAGCTTTGCCTTTCTGGGAAACTTTCATGTAGTTAGTTATCCAGAGGTACAATCATATAGGAAAAGTAGAAAAACACTTGATTTTCTTTTTTTTATTTATAATATTTTGAAATAAGAAGTGGCTTTAGTTAGTGTCTTCCATAACAAGACAATGAGGTTTGTAATTTTTATGATCATGTGGACATACTTGATGTGTTCAGATCCTTTGCAGTGGCTGTATGTTTATTTACATTAATTATCAGGGAGATATTACATCTCTATACATATTTACACATATTCCAACCAATCTCACCCCTCTATTACATTCTCTAACTTTTTTTGTTTTGTTTTTGTTTTGATCCTTCAATGCTCTGGTCAGAGAAGACGTGGCCACAAGAGGTTTTTATATTTTCCTTCTGGTCTGGTAGGGTATCACATTTTAACCCCAATCTGAATCACCTACATATTTCCTGTTCCAAATCTGGAATAAGCTATGTCTCTGAGTCTTCACTCCAAGCTAGTAGGATATAGCATTTAGAGACCACAAGTGAATATGAAGAGCACTCTTTTTTGACAGGTTGGTCCTTACTTCCCTTATAAGTTTTAAGGTCAGACAAATGTGGGCTTATGTCTCTATGCCACCATATTCTTATATATACATATATATATAATATTTTATTGTTGTTTATAAGGATGATTACAGTGGGGTAAGTCAGGTACTGAGTATTTTTCTTTTTGAGCCCTATTACCCCTTTCCTCAATATCTCCCAGTTTTTCCCTCCTATCTCCACCCACAAGTTGTATAGTTCATTTTCCACATCATGTCTAGTGAGTACCACTGCTTTCTGTGCCCCTCTTACCCTCCCAAAGACAGATAAATGGACAAACAAGACAAAAGGAAAAGACAAGAAAAACAGAAACAACAACAAAATCTCTTGTTTCTATTTCTTGGAGTTCATTTAATAATTTATTAAATGATTATTATATATGATTATTATATTATATTATTAAATTATTATATATATGATTATATTAAATGATTATATGATCATATGCACATAGCTGCACATATTGAGCCTTTGTGATTTGCTTCTATGAATATCCTCTGTTGATCTCACTGTGTGACTGACTAGAGTCCTGTATAATTTATCATGTCCCAGTGCATTTAAAAAAAAATATACAGTGCGTTTACTTGTCGATTTATAGTTACTATAAATGAGGGAAACCATGCAATGTGTGTTTCTTTGGGTCTGGCTTAATTCACTTAATATAACTTTTTCCAAGTCTTTCCATTTCCTTGCAAACGGTACAATAGCATTCTTTTTGATGGAAAAGTAGAATTCCATTATATCTATATCTATATATGTCACATTTTCTTAATTCATTTGTCCACCGACAGGCATCTGGATGAAGTCCATATTTTGGCTTGGTAAACAATGCCATGTTGGAAATGGTTGTGCTGCTGGCTTTAGCACGGCTTTGTTTGTGGTCTATTGCTAAATGTCCAGGAGTGGAATTGCTGGGCTCTATGTTTATTCTTTTGAGAAACCTCCATACTGCTTTCTAGAGTGTTTAAATAAGTTTACATTCCCACAGACAGCGTAGTAGAGTTCCCTATTGGCCCCATTCCTGGCATCTGTTGTTAGTTTACTTGATACTTTAAGTCTTTAGCCCATTTGTTAATTGGGTGTTGTTTCTTTGAGGGTTTATTTTGGGGGGATTTTTTTGAGCTCTAGTATATTTTAGATATGAGGCCATTGTCTGATACATAGCTGATAAAATTCTCCCATTCTGTGGGCTATTTGTCTTGTTAGATATGTTCTTTACCATGCAGAAACTCTCCAGTTCAATGCAATCTCATTTATCCAGTCTTTTTTTGATTTGTTGTGATAATGGGTCTTAGGAAGTTTTGACCCATGCCTAAAAGCCCTAGTGTTTCCCCTAACCCTTCCTGTAATATTTTCATGATATCTGGCATTACACTGAGGTCTTTGATCCTTATATTTGGTCTTTTGTATTTTTAGTCTCTAATTCATTTATTTCTGTTTTATTACTATTTGTTTCCATCCATTGGTTTGGACTTTGGCTTATTCCTGTTCTTCAAGGAGCTTGAGGTGCATCATTAAAGTGTTAATTTGAGATTTATTAATGTAGGCTAGTCATAGCTATACATTTTCCTCTGAATACTGCCTTTGCTGTCTCCCAGAGGAGCTGGTATTTTATGTGTTCATTTTTTATTAAATTATGTAAACATTTGAAATTCACTTCTAATATCTTCAATAACATAATAATCATTCAGCAATATGTTTTTTAGACTCCATGAGTTAGAGAGTTTTCTCTAATAGCTTTTGGTGTTGAGCTTGAATTTTTTTCCATTGTGGTCTGACAGTTTGCAAGGAATAATTTCTTTTTATTTTTCTTTGAATTTGCATAGATTTGCTTTGTGACCTACAGTCTATTTTGGAGAATGTTCCATGGGCTTCTGAGAATAATGTATATTTGATGCTGTTGGGTGAACTCTTCTGTAGATGTCTGTTAAGCCTAGCTGGTCAATGCAATTTTTTAGGTCTGAGATTTCTATGCTGAGTTCTTGCCGGGGTGATCTTCCCAGAGGTGAAAACGATATTTTGAAGTTACCAATGATCAATGCATTTGGGTATCTATGTTTTAGGTCAAGTAGTATGTGTTTGATGAAGTTGGGTGCTCCAGCATTTGATGCATAGATATTTAGAAATGTCATATCCTCCTGTAGGCGAGTTCCCTTTGTTAGTATGTAATCTCCTTCTTTGTCTCTTCTCACTAATTTTAATTTGAAGTCTATTTTATCTGATATTAGTATTGCTACTCCAGCCTGTATATGGGAGCAATTTGCACAAAAGATTTTATTCCAGCCTATCATTTTGAGAATGTGTCTACTTTTATCAGCAAGATATGTTTCTAGGAGACAACAGATGGATGGTTCTTGCCTTTTGAGCCAACTAGTCACTCTGTCTATTGATATTGAGAGGTGTCTGGTAACTTCTGCCATGTTATCTACTTTCTTAGGTGTTGTACCTCATCTGTTTTTACTATATTTATTTGGTTCTCTGGCAAGGAGAATTTTCTCTGCCATATCATATTCTTATTGATTTTCTGACATCTTTAAGTATCATCTGTAGTGCTGATATGGTGGGGATAAATGGTTTCAGTTTTTCTTTGTGATGGAATATTTTTATTTGTTCTTTTGTGAAAATACTGTACAGAGGAGTTACAATTACATGGGCAAGATAATGAGTACATTTCTTATCAAGCATTGTAGCCTCCTCATTTTTTCCCCTTCCTATCCCTTCCCATCCTCCCCCTACCCCCCCACTCAATCCCCCCCCCACCAAAGTTGTAAAGTTCGTTTTCAACATAACGACTTGTACAGCTCATTGTTGCAATGGGTCCACCTGTATCCCTATTTAAATGATTTGTTTTTCCCCTTCCCCTCCACAAATTATACCGATATCAAATACAGTGAAAGCAGGGGTTATACTGTGGGGTTTTTTATTTGTTCTTTAGTTACAAAGGAGAGCTTTGCTGGGTGCAGATTCTGAGTTGGTAATTGTTTGCTTTTAGGTTTTGGATAAATCATGCCAGGTTCTTTCTTTCATGGTCTCAGCTAAGAAATCTGTAGTTATTCTGACTGGTTTTCCTTCATAAGCAGTCAGTCTTTTCTCTGTGAGAGCTTTAAGGATCCTTTCCTTGGTCTTTATTGATCCTATGCAGATTACAATGTGGAAGTTGGACATTCTATTCTGGTCTTGTCTGTTTGGTGTTTTAAAGGTTTCTTGTATCTGAATGGGCCTTTCTCTTAGGATATTTGGGAAAGTCTCTGCTAGAATTCTGTGGAATATGCTTCCTATCCCCTTAATTTTCTGCTATTCTCCTTCCTTGATATTTATCAACTGCAGATTCCATCTTTGAATTGAGTCCTGATGTACTTGCAAGTTCCTTTCTTGTTTCTTGGGTTTCTTCTGTTTAATTACCTCCTCTCACTCTATTATATCTGTACCATCTTCTAGCCATGAGACTCTGTCTTCTACATAATCTATTCTGCCATAGAGACTTTATACTTCATTTCAGTTTTCTGTTTAGACATTTCTAAGGTCTTCTACCTCTTTTTTGAAGTATTGTTTTAGGATTTCTAAGGTCTTCTTTACATCACTAACATCACTGATTTGTTCATTTGTATTTTCCTTCAACTCCTTTTACTGGGTGGCTGCTTTTTCACAGGACTCTCTTGCTATGTCTTAGACTTCATTTAGCTTCTTGTGTGTGTTTTCCATGAATTCTTACATTATTCATGCTCATGAATTGTCTTGTATATGTTTTCAAACTTTTTATTAATTAAATTTATCAGCAATGTTTTTAATGCATCTTGTCAAGTGTCTTTTAGGTCTCTGTTTTCTTACTCTGTTGTCTGCTTGTTTTCTATGAGTCTTGTATTTCCTTGGATTTACATATTTCTAGTATTTCTGTAATGTATTCTGCCCATATACTGACCCTTTGCTTTTATGTTTCGGAAATCTGTGATCTTGTAATGAAACTGTTCTGTGTAATTAGTTGACTAGGCAGCTGGTGTTCTTCATTGAGATTTACTTATCTGGGTTCAGGACTTGTAGAGACCACTGAGTAAAGATATGTAGTTCAATTGTGGTGTGGAAATGTACTGATGTTGTTATCCCAGGTGCCTTCTTGGCTGTGTAGCTTCAAGGGGTGTTGCTGTCCACGTGAAGGAGTTTGGGGGACTGTTGGGAGTTGTAGTTGGGTGGGTCTGTGTCCTAGCAGTGTTTCCCAGGTAGGGTCACCAGAGCTGATACTGAGCTGGCTAGGAGCATCCTTGTGAGGTGTCTCTCTATTCCACCATATTGTAGATATATTTTTAGGAAAAATGCTTAATTTGAGTGATTTTCTGATTTGAATAAACAAAGAATAGATAGCAAGAATAGATAACTTAGTTCATAAAATTATTGCAAGCCTAAAATTGCCACTGATAAAATAAGCAACCTGTGATAGCTATTAATATTTATATTTTCATTAACAGGGATATTCATGGTATCAAATTGAGAGGCCTCAATAATCTGACTCACATAAGGAAATTGAAATTTAGAGAGATTAATTTCCTCAAGGTTGTGGTTAACACATAGCAGATTTATGACTCAAATTCAGGTTAAAGGTAACTCAAGGCTTTTTTCTTAACTGTAATACTTGGGCACAAAGGGCAAACTTGAGGTTCAAAATCGTTTCCTTCACACTGGCATGCCTCAGTACTTACACCCTTCAAAGGGGTCAGTCATAGAGAACTCCACACCAGGTGAGAAAGTGGAGATTTATTGACATTTCATGGAAACATGACTCTATTACAAAAGTTTCATTGGACTGTACAGCTAGGAGAGAAATTTCTAGACATTAAGACATTTGCATGGTAGTACTAAGGTTGATGTTACCAATTGTTTATCAAAATGTACTAATTTAGACTTTCAGCTCTATCACTCTGTAATCATGTCACCATTTGATTGAACATTCTGTTCTATGTTTCTTATTTTGTGAATTGAAACACATTGTTTTTCAACATTTTTCCTTTTTCACTCTTACTGCCTTTTTCTTAATTTTTTGGAGTTCTTTATATATTTGAGAAATGAAACCTTTCAGTTATATGTACATTATATTCAGTTATATGTACATTACAAACAATTTTCCAAATTTAAGGTCTATTTTTCTATGATTTAAAAAATTATCTAGGTACTTTATGCTTTAATTTATTCAGATGTATAAAGAATGCTTTTCTGCTCTATTTAACAGGTTCTTCCTTCCGTGAAATGCCACAAATTATTCTGCTATATTTTCTTGTAAATATTAAATGTTTCTTGTTTATTTAGATACTTGTTATATCTGGGGTACATGGTGAGAAATAGAAATAATTTTTCATGTTTAGTTAATAATGCCAATGTTATCCTTCTCATATAGTATTCATTCTAGATCTATGGGACAATATCTGGATCTTTATATAGCATCATTAAAATTTTTCCCATCTCTGAATCAATAGAAGTAAAATATCCTTTATATTAAGTTTCAGTTTCTGGTAGGCTTGAAACATTTACCTATTTTCCTCCTTACATTATGTTGGCTATTCTCACCCTCTTGTTCCTGCATATGTCTTTAAAATCAATATATTAATTTCACAAACAAACACATATGCACACACACACACACACACACACACACACACACACACACACACAAACAAACTTGCTTGTTCTTTTCAAGCCAGCCCAGGCAGGAAAGTCCGAGAGACTCTTATCTCCAATAAACCACTCAGAAAACTGGAAGTGGTGCTGTGGCTCAAGTTCAAGTGGTAGAGCACTAGCTTTGAGCTGAAGAGTTGAGGGATAATGCCCAGGCCCAGAGTTCAAGCCCCATGACCTACAAAAAAAAGAGATGTACACCTGGGTTTGTTTCTTATGTCTTTGTTGTTGATATTCTAAGGTCTGTTTCATAATTGTAAATGATACATTGCTAGTTCCATATTGGGTAACAGATAGTACTTCAGTTTTTTTCAGTGTCACATAAATGGCTCCCAACCTTTGTCCCCACTTGATATCAACTTGTCACATTTATGGCTCTTGGATTGTGCTTTCCATAGTATACAGGCTTCGAAGGCCCATCACCAAATTTCCTGATGAAGGGTATGCACAGGTTGTGATGTCCTACTCTACATGACTCTAAACATCTACTCCAGACTCTGAGTGACAGAGTCAAAAATGCAATAACATTTGTTAAGATGAATTCCTCAGAAACAGACATGGGGCTGAAGTTTTGTGTGAAAGTGCCCCAGTGAAGAGAATCTGCAAATAAACCAGGAAGTTTGTATCACTCTCACAGGACTCTGTAGGTAGGATGTATTCCTGGGGGAGAGGGAAACTAGGAAGAGAGTAAGGAGATATAGGATGAAGAACAACAGAAAGACAAACTAGAGTGGGATATTAAGTGAAGTCCCACAGGAGGGGAACTTTGTCTCTGTTCTGGAAGGGTGGGGTAAAATAAGGCACATCCTAGACAATCCCAGGGGAAGCTGGAAGCTGGGCTATTTATTCTTCCATGCTTGTCAGTCCTTGGCTAATTCCTGAGGACTAGTAATTCCCAGGCACTGTCTACTTTCTGTGAATGTCAAAAACATTGGCCATGTGCAAGCTGAGGGCTACCTCTTAACAATGAAACGCAGTGTTAAGCTGTTGGGAGTAGAAGTATATTGCAAGTAGCCAGGAGCCAGCGGCTCATGCTGGTAATCCTAGTTACTCAGGAACTGAGATCTAAAACATGGTGATTCAAAGCCAGCCCAGACAAGAAAATCTGTGAGACTTATTTCCAATTAACCAACAAAAAGCCAGAAGTGGAGCTGTGACTCAAGTGGTAGAGTTCTAACCTTGAACACAAAAACTCAGGGATAACACCTGGGCCCTGATTTTAAGCCTCAGGACCACACACACACACACACACACACACACACACAAGGTGAATCAAAGGTGAAGTGTACAAACATTACAGTGATAAGAGAAGAGCTACATGGAAACCTGCCATCATGTTTTGCAGCCTTAGTATGAGAATTGCTCAGTAGGAACTATTCTGATTAATGGGACAAATCGGATCTCTTCTCTTAGGCAGATGTTAGAACTCATGAGGCAGAAGAATCCCGAGGCAAAAAACAAAGAGATCTGAAAGGAATTGAAGCACAAGTGTGAGTGTGGTATGTGGGTATGAAAGAGAAAGGGTGTGAGTAGATGTGTGTACATACTTATCCTGTTGCACATTTTTGGGAAGTGGCATTTCTTTGCTTTGGCACTGCCTTTCTTAATGATAGAATAAAGAGTAACTGTTTGATTCTCTCCTAAGATCCACATGGTCAAATCTATGGGTTCTTCTACTTTATTATTTTTCTTTCTTTGTTTTCTCTCTTCTTTACTTGTGATGTCAGATGCTGTATGAATTCTTCTTGGGAGGACTTTAATTATTACTAAACTCAACCTTCTGTGATTTTCATATGGGTCGTGGTTCCTCTGATGAATTAGTGTAAAATTGAAGGTGTGGTTAACATTTCTCTCCCTTGCAAGTAAAGAAAACTTTGTAGTGGGTAGTAGGTAGTTGCTCATACATTTTGTGATTCAGCATTAATCCTCAGACTACAAGAACTTCAGCCTGCCATCTTCTACCCAGTTCTAAATTCTCCATTTATCATACATTTCTGATCAGTATATTAAAGTTGTCAAAATGCAAATGTTTTCTGGAAATAAACCATAACACTTAACAATTTATTTAAGTTCATATGCTTGTGTATGATGATGTAGTTAAATAATTACAAAGCTATGATTCCACAGTCATTGATATCTTAAATCTAGAAGATGGATTTAGATCAGTACCTGAATTGTGATGGTGATGATGATGATGATTTGATATTTTGATTATATTAAGGATAGAAGAAATAGTTAAGATGTGGTTTTGCTCTTCAGATACCTTTTTTTCAGTGCAACAATAGAGACTGTTAAAGCAAGAGTCACAGTTTAAAGAAAGACAGTTTAAAAGAAGACATGATTAGTTTTGCTTTATCAGGGAAGAGTTTCCAAGGCAGGAGGCTATGGACTAGTGAATCAACACTGAGAATGGGGAAGACTGTCATAAAAGATCATTGCGCTTTCTAGCAATGAGAACTGCTTTAGATAGTGTCTTGGTGACAGGACAGAGCCTAGTGCATCTGGATGCTGTAGGTAGATGAATATTCAGCAATGGAGCAAAGTCTGCCTCTGCAGGAGCCACCAAAGCGATGCTGGGAGGAGAGGTGGAGCCAGGCCAAAAAAGATTCTAAGTGCCATATGAAGGAGGTTGACTTTAACGGATGCATACTGCGGACAATTGAAGACTTGTGACGGAAAAATCGGGTTTATGTTTAACAATAATAAAAAGGTAATTTAGGTAGCTTCAGATAAATTTTAAATTAGCAAGGCTGGAAGAACTGTTAGAAAAGTCTTAACAGGTGTTAGACTAGGTCAAGGCTAGGACAGTAATAGAGATAATGATCAGGGAGATCTTACAAGATCTTAGAGTGCATACAATAAGGGGCTAGAGACATAATTGCACTTGTGTTACAATTAGACCTAAAGATTCTAAAGAAACTTTTAACTTAAGTGATTACCAATCCATTGTATAGCTGAGATTTATATTTTTCTTCAAACTCCTTACTGTTCTGGTACAATTTTCTATACCTTTCAGTTATACTCATCTTCACTTAAATGACAAATATCTCCATGTAAATAGCAAATATTAGAAGAAGAGAATGAAGTTACTAATCTCTGGGTTATTATTGCAGCATAACTTGGCATTTGCCAGCATCTTGTTGTCCCCGAATAGTATGAGAATGAATAATTTAGGAATTGAGTCAAGATAAAAATAGAAATTTCTGAAAGTATAATGGTAAAAATGGGATGGTAAAATGGTGATATATAAGAATTATACTGATATATGCTAGTGAATTGCTCTATTAGCTATCAGCACTATTTGGAAAGCTGTCAATGTCGTTTCATATTTAAACTACTAAGCGCATGCTTAAACTGTGCAAAGTACTTGCATTCATTTCATGGCTAATCAATCTAGTCTGAAATCGCTTGCCAAATAGTAATGGGATTTTCTCTAACAGCCAGATACTTAAGTCACTAGACACCAAATTATGGGATAAAAAAAATCAATTCAGCATCCCAGGTAATTATAGGCTTAAAACAATATTGTGCTGAGTTCTGGCACAACTGTCTAACAGCAGATGTCTTTGTTTGGGGCTATTTTGATGATCTCAGTAACTCTACCATGATAAACTAATGATGCAAATTATTTTTTCATTTAAATTTTACATTGTAAATGGAACTATTGGCCTTTAACATAACATATTATTTGTCTCAGCCATGGCTTAAATTAGAACAGTAACAATGGGGAAGGAGAGCAGGTGACATCCTAGGGCTACTGGAAAGTAATGCCATAGCCCCCTCTGCCTCCTTCTATCCAGTTCATTTTTGGTGTCAGCTGTACTGCCCCCTAGTGTTAAAAATTAGACCTACCAAAAGGCTTCTCTTAAATTTTATTTTCTTGTGAAGATGCTGTACAGAGAGTTACAGTTACAGTTATATCAGTAAGGTAATGAGTACATTTCTTGTCTTTGTTTTTCTCCCACTATCCCTTCCCTCCCCTACCTCCCTCACTTCCCCCTCCCCCCCAAGTTATAAGGTTCATTTCCAACATAATGTCTCGTGAGTATCATTGTTGCAATGGGTTATCCTGTGTCCTTGTTTCAGCATTTTGTTATTCTCCTTCCCCTCCCCAAATTATAAAAATGTATATACAAGTTGCAAGGTACAAAAATCAAATACAGTGACAACAGGTATTTACAATAGGAGGAAGAACATACAAAAGAATCAGAGAAAAAATCACATAGTACATTAAAAAAAAAAAACAACAAAGAAAAACCTCTTGTGCTCCTTGGCTCAGGCCAAAATTTTCTGAATAGAGACCCGGAAACACAACAAATCAAAGAAAGGTTGGACAAATGGGATTGCATAAAGTTGCA
>NW_012267221.1:11778106-11796266 GCF_000151885.1 Dipodomys ordii
GGCTGCAATGCTTGGTAAGAAATGTACGCATTATCCTGCCCATGCAATTGTAACCCCTCTGTACAGTATGTTCACAAATAAAATAAAATTAAATTAAAAAAAAGAAAAACCTCTTGTGTCTTTATCTTGTCCAAAGTCTTCTCCTGAGTTGTCTGTTCTTTCTTACCTTTGATCTTTATCATGAGTAGAGCATGCCAAGCTGGTAGAAGTAATGATGTTGCTGTTGCAGTATGCCCCTCTAAGTCTAAGCCATGTTCTTTTGTCGTACACTTAAAAGTGGCAAGGAAAGTAAGCATCTAACTTCTTGGCTTGAATGACAACTCTGCTTTATAAGATAGAGAAATCTCAAACAAAAGATCTAGATTCTGGGAGCCTCACATTGAATAAATACAATGTGTCAATGTGTGTGTGTGTGTGTGTGTGTGTGTGTGTGTGTGTGTGTGTGTGTGTGTAAAAGAGAGGGAAAGAGAGAGAGGCAGAGACAGGTAGAGAGAGAAAGAGAGACAGAGATAGAGAGATACATGTACACTGACAAACACTCCAAATACTACTCATTGTCCCCAATATGTCTTCTTGTTCTTTGGAATTCAGCTTTCTTCTTGAAACCTTTTTATCTTGAAGTCATTGTGTTTTACCTTGAACTTCCATAGCAATGTGTATATTCTCTGATCTCACTAAATTCTCACTTATTGGTATTGGTATTTGCAGTTAAAACTATTAAAGTTCAAGCATGTTTAAGGTTGAATTAACATTAACAGTCATCTAATGGTCACTGTTTATCAGCTCACTGAAATCATGACCTTTCAAATTCATTTTTGTACTCACCAGATTCCAGTGTAATATATGTTTATGATAAATACTGTTTATTAATTTAAATGAATTAAAGGAACTACTTCAGGATTCAAGATTTGCTTTTCCACGTTGTCTTTCTCCTTTTCATTCTCCTCTTTGGTTTCTTCTTCCTTGATTTCCAAGCTTCCCATATCATCTAGCATCTTATTTTACTCAAATTTTCCTGCTTTTTTTCCTCCAAGTACCATCTTTAGAGATTCCTTCCTATTGGCCTGATATATGTTCAAATGTTCTCGGTCCTAAAGCAACCTTTCCTATGGATCTTTCCTTGAACCTGCACACGTCTATAAAAGAGTAGTGTTCCCTTCATATGTACGAAACTAGAGGTTTGGAGAAGAGGAGCATGAGCCCTGGACAAGGATCACTCAAATTTATGAAGGATTTCATACTTTTCCAGGGTATATTATAAGCATATATGGAAAGATCATAATGAAATCTGTAATGATATACAATTGATATATACTAATAATTTTAAAAAGTTTTCACCCACTATTTTTTAAAGTTTTTTTTTATTGTGAAAATACCATACGGAGGTGTTACAATTACATGAACAAGATAATGAGTACATTTCTTATCAAGCATTGTTGCCTCCTCCTTTGTTTCCTCTTACCATCCCTGCCCTCCCATCCGCCCCCACCTCCCTACCCCCATAAAGTTGTAAACTTTGTTTTTTGACATAACATCTTGTAAATCTCATTGTTGCAATGGGTCCACCTGTATTCCTATTTAAACAATTGTTTTTTTTCCCCTTCCCCTCCTCAAATTATACCAACATCAAATACAGTGAAAGCAAGGGTTATACCGTGGGGGAGGGACATACAAAGCAACAAAGAAATAATTTTATAAATGCATTAGAAACAAATGCATGAAAGAAAAACAAAACATTTAAATACATATCTTAGGGTTCATTTTCCTAACATCACCTTATCTGACCTTTTCTGCTTGACTCAGACATACACTAGATATTGCAAGTAAGGGAAATCATGGGACCTATGTTTCTTAGGGCCTGGCTTACTTCACTTAATATAATTTTTTCCAAGTCTTTCCATTTCCTAACAAATAGGGCAATGTCCTTCTTTCTGATGGAGGCACAGAATTCCATTGTGTATATATACCACATTTTCTTGATCAATTCATCTACTGAGGGGTATCTGGGTTGGTTCGATGTCTTAGCTATGGTAAATAATGCTGCAATAAACATAGTTGTGGTGACAGCTTTAGTATGGTCTTGTTTGTGATCATTTGGGTAAATGCCTAAAAGTGGGATTGCTGGGTCATAGGGGAGCTCTATGTGGAATCTTTTGAGGAACCTCCATACTACTTCCCAAAGTGGTTGAACAAGTTTACACTTCCACTAACAATGCAGTAGGGTTCCCTTCTGTACACATCCCCTCCAGCATCTGTTGTTATTAGAGTTCTTGTTTATAGCCATTCTAACTGGGGTGAGGTGGTATCTCAGTGTTGTTTTGACTTGCATTTCTTTTATGGCTAGAGAGGTTGAGTATTTCTTCATGTGTCTATTGGCCATCCTTCTTTCCTCTTCAGAGAAGTTTCTCTGTAAGTCTTTAGCCCACTTATTTATTGGGCAGTTGTTTCTTTGAGGATTTGTTGTTGGGGGATTCAATTTTCTGAGTTCCAGGTATTTTAGGTATGAGACCCTTGTCCATCGTATGGCTAGTGAAGATCTTCTCCCAATCCGTAGGCTTTCTTTTTTGTTTAGGTTTTTTTTTAACTGTATTTTTTTTGTCTTTTCTTTTTTGGTACTGGGGATCGAACCCAGGACTTTGCGCTTGCTAGGCAAGTGCTTTGCCACTGAGCTACATCCCAGCCCTCCGTAGGCTTTCTATTGATCTTGCTAGCTATGTCCTTTGCCATGCAGAAGCTCTGCAACTTTATGCAATCCCATTTGTCCAACCTTTCTTTGATTTGTTGTGTTTCCGGGTCTCTATTAAGAAAATTTCGGCCTGTGAAAAGGAGACCTAGGGTTTCTCCTATTCCATCCTGTAATGTTTTCAGAGTGTCTGCTTTGACTCCAAGGTCTTTGATCCATTTGGAGTTGATCCTGGTGCAGTGTGATATATAAGGATCTAGCTTTAGTTCTCTACAAGTGATTAACCAATTTTGCCAGCACCATTTACTGAAGAGGCTGTCTTTCTTCCATTCTATTTTTTTTAGGTCCCTTATCGAAGATTAGAAGGCTATAGGTCTGTGGGTTCATTTCTGGGTTTTCAATTCTATTCCATTGGTCCTGACGTCTGTTCTTGTGCCAGTACCAAGCTGTTTTGATTACTATGACTTTGTAGTAGAGTTTGAAATTTGGTATTGATATTCCTCCAGCAGCGTTCTTTCTATTGAGGATCATTTTTGCTATTTGGGGTCTTTTATTGTTCCATATGAATTTTTGGATTGCCTCTTCTATTTCCTTGAAGAATGAGGTTGGAATATTGATAGGTATCACATTGAATTTGTAGATAGCCTTAGGAAGTATTGCCATTTTCATGATGTTGATCCTTCCAATCCAGGAGCATGGGAGGTTTTCCCACTTTCTAAGATCTGTTTTGATTTCCTTTTCAGGTTTTTATAGTTTTCTTCATAGAGGTCTTTCACTTCTTTGGTTAAGTTAATTCCTAGGTATTTTATTTTTTGTAGGGCTATTGTAAATGGAGTTGCTTTCCTAATTTCAGCCACACTTTTCTCATTGTTGGCATACAGAAAAGCCATTGATTTTTGAGGGATAATTTTATACCCTGCTACTTTGCCCAAAGTTTTGAATCAGCTTGAGTAATTTGGGAGTGGAGTCCATAGGATTCTTTAAATACAAGATCATGTCATCTGCAAAGAGGGCAAGTTTTACTTCATCTTTCTCTATTTGGATCCCTTTTATGTTTGCATCTTGTCTTATTGCTGTAGCTAGGCATTCTAATACTCGATTGAAGAGAAGTGGAGAGAGTGGACATCCTTGCCTCGTTCCTGAGTTAAGAGGAAATGGCTTTAGTTTTTCCCCATTAATTGTAATGCCTTCCTCATAAAGGGGTGTTGGATCTTGTCAAATGCTTTTTCTGCATCTATTGAGATAACCATGTGGTTCTTACCCTTGCTCTTGTTGATGTGAATTATATTAATTGATTTGCATATATTGAACCAGCTTTGCATCCCTGAAATGAATCCTATTTGATTGTGGTGTATGATTTTTTTGGATGAATTGTTGAAGTTGATTAGCCAAAATTTTGTTGAGAAATTTTGCATCAATGTTCATCAAAGAAATGGGTCTATAGTTCTCTTTCTTTGATGAACCCATGCCTGGTTTTGGGATGATCACCCACTATTTTTTAAATCTAGCTTTTACCTTCCTATTAGTGAGTTGATTTTATTTCTTCTGAAAGTAACCTAAGCCTTCAACTACTAATTGATAAATCTTTGGTGCCTCCTCTTCCAACCCCCAGTTATCTTTGACCCTTGACCATGTTGCCTTTCCTTCCTCCTTGCTTCAGTGAACATTTGTCAGTTTCAAAACCTGTATTTGTTTGGGGAAGTAGTTGGAGTGGGAGGCAGGGTGAGCCCATAGAGTAGAGATAAAAGATTTAGTTACCTTTTCCTCATGCTCGGGTGCTAACACAGGACTGGTGCCCTCCTAGTCAGAGGCTACTATGCAAGAAAATCAAATGATTTCTGGAGGAAGACGGAAGTAGCCAGCACTAAAGGTTACCAATCCAGATCAGTGGTGCCTAGTCAGTCCTGGTGATCGCGCCCTGTAGGCAGCAATGTGGTAGCATTCCTGCAGCCTGTGTGCTTCCATCATACCTCACAACTGTCTCCTTCATTTAGTTTCCTTTTATTTTCTGTGCCAGGTTCTCCAGCCCTTTCTCTGTGTGAGCAAGCCTCTATTCTATTAATAAATATCTTTGTTGCTTAGATACTCTGGTGTAGGGTACTGTGGTTTGCCCCACTGTGTTCAATACATTTCTTTCCTTCCTCCCTCCATTTTCTAACTGAAGGTATTTCTTTTGCTTGCTGTCTTTTACTTTCCACTAGTTTCCACTAGCACTCAGTACTTGGTGAAGCTCATTTATTTCTTAGGTATCCATTACCACCTCTGTATGATTTCTCTCAAATCTTTAAATTTTTTTCATTATTTATTTATTAATGTATTTATTTATTTATTTATTTTTACTGTGAAAATACCATATAGAGGGGTTACAATTACATAGGCAAGGTAATGAGTACATTTCTTATCAAGCATTGTTGCCTCCTCCTTTGGTTCCCCTTACCATTCCTTCCCATCTCCCTCCTCCCCTCCCCCCCCCCCCCGCAAAGATGTAAAGTTCGTTTTTCGACATAATGACTTGGGTCCACCTGTATCCCTACTTAAACAGTCTGTTTTTTTCCCTTTCCCTCCACAAATTATACCAACATCAAATACAGTGAAAGGACATACAAAGCAACAAAGAAATCATCTTATACATATGTTAGAAACAATTTCATGAAAGAAAAAAACATTTGAATACTTACCTTGGGATTCATTTCACCTAATGTCAACTTATCTGATCTTTTCTGTTTGTCTCAGACTCTCAAATCTTTTTCTAGGTTCTGTCTCTCTTCTTAGGGCTAGTTTAATCTCACCTCAGTGAACACTTACCCCCTTCACAACATTCTGACATCAGAATGAACAAAACTGATTCATACTTGCCACCATTGCAACTGGCCAATCATTGTTCTCTCTTCCTGTGTAGACACACAAATTTTAAAATTTCTATCTACTCCATCCCTTACATCTTTGGCCAAATAGTACCAGTTTTTCTTTTGTTTTTGGTTTTGTTTTTCCCTGCCAAGTAATTCATGGTTTCTCTTTTCCCTATGGTCACTACTTTGTTCTTCTCTGAGCAACTATCTTATGCTCCCTACTGAGCCTCTGCCTCTAGTTGTCCCCGAATAAACTTGATCAGATTCAATTTCCAAACACAAGTCTGGTTATATCACTTTCCTTCCTGTCCTTTCATGAATCAAGCTATAGTAGAAACTTTCTAACTTGGTTATCTACAATCTAATCCTAATCTACTTCCATTTTATTTATCTATTCTTAGGGTTTTTAGAAAGTACCTCATGGTCTGGGAAGGTGGCTCAGTGGTAGAGTACTTGCCTTGCATGTATGAGGCCCTGAGTTCAATTCCTCTGTACTACCTAAGCATAAAAAGCCAGAAGTGGTGCTATAGCTCAAGTAGTAGAGCACTAGCCTTGAGTTGAAGAGCTGAGGGACAACACTCAGGCTCAGAGTTTAGGCCCCATGACTGGAAAAGAGGAAAAATACCTCATGATTTCTGATCATGTTCTAAACTTTTCTATCTTAATTTTTGGTCTTTGTTCAAGATTTTTTTTTTACTTGCAATGTCTTTGTATTTCAACTCAATTGTTATCTCTTCTATAAAGTCTTCTCCGTTGCCCCCTTGTAAACTGATTATTAATATTTAAAATATATATAAATGCTGTGGAAACAATGTTGAAATGCAGGTTCTGACTCAGTTGAACTCAATTAAGGTGAGACATTTTATACCTTTCTCATAAACTTTTGAGTGAGGCTACAGGTCCCTAAACTACACTTGCAGTAAGTAGTGAGGTCCTTTAGAAGCATGATCTTTTACTAACTCATAGGGCAGGACATCAGGCAAGAACTTTATGTTATTCACTTGCAGTATCCTACAATTTTGAAAGAACTTATTTTTGCCTTCAAAGACAGAGACTGGGTTTGGCCCCTCATTGGTTTCTTTGAATACAGTGACTGGATGACTTTAATTGCATTGAATGAACATTCTTTTCTGCTCCATGGTTGCTTATACTTCTCAGTTTAAGTATATATCACATGGATAAATTCGTGGGAGAAGGGATGTCTGGCATGTGATCTGCTGCAGGCAAGGATGCTCAATGTGTTTAAGATAAAGCTAATGTAATGATTGTTATAGCCAGGATTCTGAGTTGCAATGAAGGGAGTCCACTGTAGCTCAAGCAGAAAAGCAATTCATGAAAATGTATGAGGCAGCTCACAGGCTTGTTGAGAGGATCAGAGAATACATAGCAAAACAAAGGAAAAGTTGTATCAGAACACTTCAGAGCCACACCCTCTGGGCAGAGACTGCAGCCAGCTAACCAAAAGCTAGAAAGTAAACCTGGAATCTCAGCTTGGGGAACTGCATGTGTCCATTGCCACACTCACCAGATTCTGTGGAGGGACTACTTTTCATGTTTGCATTAGTTATCCATGTGTAAAAATTTACCACACACACAGTAACTTAAAGCACCAGAAAAATATTCTCTCATAGTTCCAGAAGCTACAAACCAGGTCTCACTGGGTTTTTAAATTTTTTATATTTATTTAATCTTGAAATTAAGTAGTTGTACAAAGAAGATATCATTCAGCAAAGTAGTTTATGAATACAATGTATCTTGATCAATGTCAATTTCAACATTCTTACTCCTTCCCTCTTCTACCCTTTCCCTCACTCTTCTTGATTTTGTAGTATATATATATTGGATTCTTGTCCGCATTTTCCCCATCATCTCTTCATTCAACTACTTCTTTCTCCCTGACCCTACCACTTTTGAGTACACACTTCCCAGTGGAGAGAACCCATTCATTCTCTCCCAGCCTTTGATGGCCACTGGCTTTCCATTGCATGTGACTATGTTACCAGAATCTTCTAGGTCAGCATCTTCAAATCCCTGTCTGTTCTGTCTTCCGTGAATGTCAATTTCCCTCTGCCCACTCCTAAGGAAGAAGGGCACATGTGATTGCATGTAGATCCCACCTGAATGATTTAGAAAAATCGCCTCATGTTAGCATCCTTATCTGAATCACATTTGGTGAAATCATGTAAATTAACATTCTTAGATTCCAGTTGTTTAGCTCTGACACCACTGGGGGCCATTATTCATCCTATGACATGTTTTCTTTTTAAGTTGATGTCTCATTGTATGTACGTCTTATTGGTGAGCCTAGGCTATATGCCCACTCCTGAGCTGCAAAGGAGGTTGGGAGGTTACCTTCTTGTCAGGAAAAGTGATAAGAGATAACAGGTGACCAGTATATGTATATATATCAGATACCCATTACAATAACCCTCCAAACTTTCATACAAAGCATTTTTGTGACTAGCCAGAATCTTTAAACTTAAAGGAGAATGAATTGGGTTGAATACTTTGAAAATCAGATTTCAAATTATTTGAGCATTGACAAGGGGAAAAAAATCAATCAATCGAGAAAATCATGTTCTTTGGCGTGGAGAGAGGGAGGAAAAGATGATATTAAACAAAATGAAAATATTATTGTGGGGTTGTTCTTTCTTTTATGATAGCAAAAATCTATTCCAAGCTTCTAGCATGGGCAATTCAAGTAGGTTCTATAATTCTTTAAGAGCAACATTTGGTTATACAATCACAGTACACTTTTTTCCTAGGTGGCCTTGATGCATATTACTCCTGTGGTGCTCAGCATTGTCCAGAATACTTATGGCAGTAAGGACTTGGGCAATAAGAAGAGAACACTTCTGTTTCTTTAATTTCTTAACATGTGATTTCCAAACAAATCAAAATGGTTCTTCTCGTACCTGCTTCTTTTCCCCCAACACACATGTGCTTCTCAGTGTTAGAAATGAATTCCTACTCTTTTTCTCACCTGGAAATAGTGATGCAAACCCCTCATCAATCTGTTAGAAAAACTATCAAATATTCTTTTAGGACTGGGCATGTTTAAGTGTGATAGCAATGGTGGATACTTTTCAGTGTCAGAGTCCAATTTACTATACCAGGAACAACAATTCTACATTTGTGTATGTGTGTGTGTGTGTGTGTGTGTGTGTGTGTGTGTGTGTGTGAAAGAGAGAGAGAGAGAGACAGACAGACAGACAGACAGACAGACAGAGTCAGACAGAGACAGACAGAGACAGAGAGAGGAGGAGTGCACCATGTAAAATATTACTGAGATTAGCATTTATAATAACAGATATGTCAGTATAAGTACATCTTCATTGTTTTTATTGTTGATGTCTTCCATCATATTTCTGAGACACTCAAATTTAAACTGTTCCCTTGAGTGTTTTTGTGAATCTGGCAGCATAATAAAAATCTTCATTTAGAAGGTATAGAATCAAAGAAATGAAAGTAAAAATTAAAGTTATGAGTGGGAAATGATTTTTTTTTAACCTTGGAGGCTTCTTATTTTTTTGTTGAGAGATTTTCTTCAGGAGGGGCCTATCATATTATGATGTGATTAACAACAATCTCCAAACACTAGCAGAAAGTTAGGGGCAAACTCTGACCTTTCTGGTGCTCCAGAAAGGTCCAGAGCTAGAGGTGTGGCTCAAGTCACCTTCTTATTTCTCAGCACTACTTCTTTTCTCCTTTCTTAGTTATGATTGGCATTTTTAGAAAAGTCTATTTTTAGGCTTGTCTTTCCTTTGATTCCTGAGCAGTTTTGTATATATCTAACACTTATAAAATTCTCATCTCTCTTTTGTCCCCAAGCTCCTGATTTGTTTTGTGACAATTTTTGGTGGGGGGAGGAAAGAAAGATGAAGGAAAACTCTGAGGTTTTGGAAGCTTCACTCTATGAATTAATACTTCTGCTTCAGCATAATGTTGGTATTTGATCAAACATAAAAAGCTTCAAGCTTTAATGTCCTGCTGATACCAGCATCAACAAAGCATTGAAGCGGAAGCTTTCTGGCAGCTGATTAGAAGGATATTTTATTTCACTGGCTTTAAGACTAAGTGTACCTTTTAGTAGATCTTTCTCAAGGATAAGCTACATTGTACATTATAAATCAAATTCAGGAGCTTTATTAAAAGACCTTTGATAATTTGGTAATATATTACACTCTGTTTTGGAAAGGCGATGAATGACCGCTTTTTATAGTGTAATTTACAATAATAATTTGGATTACAGTTGTGTTCAGTCATGAAAGTATAATTTAACAATTTGGGCCTATAATAACCCTTTCTCTCCCTTGACAGTGTCCACTCTTATTTCAGCTCAAGAATGGCTTACTGGGGGGTGCTTTACATGCTTGCTTTTTGAGTCTGGTAGGTTTAACATGTGTTTAATTGGAATTTTATGTTGTTGTGTTGGAAAAGCTTCAGATAAAAATGAAACTGAGGGGCTGGGAAGTTGGCTCAGTGGTAGAGCACTTGCCTTGCATGCATGAGGCCCTGGGTTCGATTCCTCAGCACCACATAAGCAAAAAGAAAAAAGCCGGAAGTGGCGCTGTGGCTCAAGTGGTAGAGCGCTAGCCTTGAGCTGAAGAGCTGAGGGACAGCGCCCAGGCCCAGAGTTCAGGCCCTACAACCGGACCAAAAAAAAAAAAAAATGAAACTGAAAGCTGGAGAATGAAGATTGTTAACACAAAACGGTCCTAAAAGTATGTTCCATATATGTGAGTTTGCTGCATCAGTAGGGGCTCTTCAAAAAAAAGGAAACTCACTAGAAGTGGCGATTGAAGTGAGTTAAATAAAGATGAGAAAGGTAAAGGGAAGGTGAGTTCCCTACCTCCCATCTCCACGCAGTAGGTGGCCTATCTACCTTGAGCCAAGTAGGTTTGGTGTTCCAAGACTTGGAAAACACTGGGGCTGTGGAGAAGCAGGTGACATACTCTCAGGTCTCAGTGGAGGAATATGGCTTTGATTAGGATACCGTAAGACAAGGAGAGACCCTATCTGAAAAATAAGACAAAAAAGAGCTACAGGTGTGGCTCAAGAGGTATAGTGCTCACCCACCGTGTGTTCAAACCCCATTAATAGATAAACAAAGACTCAGCATTTATATTTGATATAAATGCAACCAGTTAGACACAAACTCAGTGATCTTCTAGCTTCCATTTTTTTTGCATTCTAGTCACTATTAATTAGAAAGTCTTCTCTAAAGTTCCCTTTTGTATTTGAGATTGCGTGACCGTCAGAACTGTTTGTTTCTTTAATGAGCTTGCAATGTAATAACCAGCCTTCAGTAAGAATGCCTCGGTTTCTAGGAGCACAGAACAAAATAGAGTCAACTACTTTTCGATACAATTCAAGGCCAAAGAGGAAATTTTGCTCTTTATAAGATTCATCAGAAAAAGCAAATTGAAGCTGGGTATTGGTGACTCATGCCTGTAATTCTAGCTACTCAGGAGGCTGAGATCTGAGGATTGCAATTCACAGCCAACTCAGGCAGAAAAGTCCATGAGGCTCTTCTCTCCAATTAATCACTAGAAAACTGGAAGTAGTGCTGTAGCTCCAAGTGGTAAAGTGCATGCTTTGAGCAAAAGAGCTTAGGGACAGAATCCAGGCCCTGAGTTCAAGCCCTCTGACTGACTAAAAAAAAAAAAAAGGCAAGTGGCTAATGGCTAATGTTGATTTTTTTTCCCCCGGTCAGATCCCAGTTGATACTGTTTCTTTTTATTTTCTGTCAGGTGTTCTGGTGGCTCCTCTGGATCCTGCTCCCCTCTTGTACTCCTTGTCTCTTGGAGCTCTCCTGGGGGCTCCTTTACAAGTCTTTACACTATTTGGATTGCAAAGCATAATTTCCCGAGTGTCAAGTGAGGGGCTGCTGATTTTCTAGCCTCTTTCATGGTGTCTGGTTACCATGATCCTACTCCTCTTGCCTTCCCCTTATAGTTACCCTGGGGTCAATGGCCCTACAAGCAACATGTGTTACGGCTAGGTCTCATCAGGAACTTGGAATCACATGCTGAGGGTTATACTTTCAACTTTGCCATGACTTGGCTTGTAAAATCATAGAATATTTAAGTTTTCATCTATAAAATGATGCTTGAAATAGATTGATGGTCCCTCAACTACTGCTATGAAATAGTGAAATGAGAGCTCTTGGAAGGGGGAGAGAGGAAAGGGAAGCTGAGAGAAGATGGGCTGGACTTAAAGTTGACAGTTACGTTCCAGAAACTGGCTTATGATTTTAAGCCACAGTACCTTGTTCTTTCTTAAGGAAAGACTATGAAGTACTTTGGCTCACTCTGGCTAAGTATCTGTAGATGCTGAAACAGATACCCTAAAGGCCAAATTCTGTTATGCTATCTAGATGAGGCTGGCACACTTGTTCTGGAACCATAGCAGCAAGAAATGTTCCTGAGGCCTAGGCCCCTCCCCAGGGAGAGAACTATACCTGTGTTCTCTGACAGAAACATGCCAGAAGCTTTGTTGCTCTGAAAATCATATATGTGAGTCTGAGGAGCTAATTACAATGTCAATTTGCTAATTTACATCAGAAATTCCAGATAAGAAGACTCAGCGATTAGTACCTCTGCTCAAGCTTTATGGGAAATATCTCCACAGGACTATTTCCTTCAATGTAGACAATCACTCTCTTAGCACTCTAAAAGCCAGTCTGTATAATCATATATGTTCTCAATAGTAGGCAAATCTATATTGAGAACCTAAGACCTAGCTAAGGATTAGGTTGCATATGAAAATGGAACAAAAGAATTTGTCATATGGAAGAAAGTAAGTTAGTCTAATAATGCATCCATTTTACCAGAGGGATGCCCTTAAGACTCTGAATACTACTAGGAGCTTTGCCTTCAGAAGTCTGGTTCCCTTTCCCTAGGCTTGCTTCCAAGGGACACTATTTGTCTTCCACTCCATTTCTCATCACCTTCTTGCCTGCCTTCTTTAGACATGGATAATCAAACTCTGATCTGGACAGGTGGCCTGGGAAACTTCTCTGTATCTCTTATTTATGCTCAGCTCCATTCTGTATGGATTTCAGGGTTAAGTCTGCAGGAAAGTCTCACATCCTGTGGTTGAAGTAAACTACAGATACAAACAGCCAAGATTATGATTCAACCTCCTATTTGGTCAGGGAAGCATTCTGTGAGACAAGGGATGACACAGCTCCTGTTCCCACCGGTTCCTTCAAAGTTGAACAACTACTGTTGTGTTTCTTCACAAATACACTTAGGTCAATTGTAGTAAGTACTGTACTTTGATTCTATAACAAGAGTATGAAAAAAATTTCAATGAAAAATAAGCTAAAAGCTGTGCAAAGATTCAATAGATGTGAATACCTAAAAATTCTGTTATTAAGTAAGACAATTTCTAATATAGGGCTTGAGCTCATATTGGTCTACAGACATCTTTAAATCTTTACCCACTAAACATACTGCAACTGGAGATTATACGTATGTAGATATATGCTTTTATATTTGTACACACAGACAGGGACATGATAAACTATAAAGGATTCTAGACATTCACACACTGAGGCCAAAGGGGGATATGCATAGGAGTGGTGGACAAGGGCTCAATAGCTATGAGTGTATGATCATATAAAATAATATTTTATGAAATGAACCCCAAGAAAAGGAAACGAGAGACACTGCTGTTTTTGTTTTCTTTTCCTTTTGTCTTATTTGTTAGTTTGTTTATATTTGGGAGGGTAAGGGGGCACAGGGTGTACACACTGTAGTAAATGAAGTGGATATCTTATGGGTGGGGGCGAGAGGGGAAGATTGGGGTGAGAGGGAAAGACGGAGAGAGTGATGGAAGGGAGACATGGTTTAAAAAGAATTACACTCATTACTCATTAACGGATTCATGTAGCTGTAACCCCTCTGTATGTCAACTCTATAATAACAATAAATAAAAATAAAACAATAAAAAAGCACTAAATGAAAATAAAAACTTATGGGTGTCATCGATTAAACTACATTTGCTAACAGATACAAGTTATTATTAAAGTGTAACATTACTATTCAATCTAGGTTATCTTCTAAATGTTAGGAGGTAAGATGTATTGCTTTCAAAGCAATACATAAGTAGACAGGACTTCTTTCTCCCTGCCTCCCTGGGGGAAGTTTAGTACAAGATTCAGCCTCAAGCTCCAGAGAGTTGGTACTGTGAGTCCAAGCTTCACAAAAGCCCCTGATCTTTTCCTGACATCAGAGGACTGCTTCATTGCATGTCCTAGCAAGCAGGGTATAGAGTCTGGTTTTCATTTGCACCTTTAGGTATCATCTAGAATAGAATGAAAGCAAACTATTTCTTATCAGAGACCATAGCTTATGTATTAAGGTGTGCTTCAGCTTGAGTAATTTTCTCTTCAGCTTTCAGAGGAAGGATAGGAGAGAGGAATAGAGGGGTGAATTTGATCAGCCCTGCTGATCCCACATCTATGAGTTAGTTTTTCAGTACCTACTAAACTCTATCTTTAAGAAGGTAAAGTTCAAATAACATCTGAGGATACATAAGTCAAAACTTCAAGGAGTCCTACCACATGGAAATAATAGCAAAGTCACAAATTCAGCATTGAGGAAGGGGAAAAAGACAACATAAAAATAGTCACATTAAATTCAATATCTATTTATTTGAAAAATGTCCAGGAATGTACACACACACACACACACACACACACACACACATATATATATATATATATATAAGTATGTGCATATATTTATCTGACCTAATGTGATAAATAAGAAACTTAAGGGGAGAAACATAAAAGGGCACTTATTAATTTTGAAAATCAATTTCTATTAATAAATAGAAGCACAGGAAATAAATTGAAAATAGCCTAGATCAGGATGTCTTTTTGGGAAAAAAATATGGTATTGCTGTTCTTAATTACAAGAAATGGATGATAATATTTTAAATGCGTTAACTCTGGTCCATCACGCTTACTTCATGGTGTGAAGAAAACAGCACTTGAATGATTTTTTCCCTTAATTTGTTCTAAATTACAGCAAAGTGCTCTGCAAGAAGCAAGTGCTTGTGTTAATTAACTCTGAGTAAAGAAGGTCACTGGTAGACACAGGGCTCATTTTGTGGATTTAGTTATAGATTTTCTTCCACAATTACAATTCATCATTAGGAATTATAAGCATGTGAAGATTTTCACTTTTCTATCTAGCACTTCAGAATTGGACACATTTGTTGACTTTTCTCTAAAAGTGCAGCAACAATAAATTGACTTATGAAATGAAATGAATGAGTCTATTGTAAGTACATCTAAAATATTGACATTTTCTGAGCATGAACATTAAAGCTGAATTTTTAAAAAAAATTGCCTATGATCTGTTGTATAGTACTTCAAATTTAACAACATAAAAATTAACAAATCTGAATTTTGGTCATTTTTGTTAGATGCTAAGGACAGAGACAAAATTACAAATACTGTAAATTCTTGAAAATAACTCAAGATACCCAATATTTTATTAGGCTTTAGAGAACCATCAGCAACAAAGTCAATATTTCTAAAATTGATGCAACTTTTAAATGTTTATTTCTAATGTTCATTAACTTTAGTTCCATTGGATATAGGCTGGTATTTTTATACTCAAGAATTATGAGAGCCAGGATACATATAAATTATGTTGCTCATACATGGTACAGATTTTTATTTTTTTATTTATTATTATTATTTTATTTTTTGTTTGTTGTGGGGCCTGGACTCTGGGCCTGGGCACTGTCCCTCAACTCTTCAGTTCAAGGCTAGCACTCTTCCACTTGAGCCACAGGGCCGCCTCTGGCTTTTTCTGCTTATGTGGTGCTGAAGAACTGAACCCAGGGTCTCATTCATGCAGGGTAAGCATTCCATCACTGACCCACCTTCCCAGCCCTGGTACAGATTTTTAAATTGAAATTGCTTAGGTTAGTGTTTGAATGTCATATATGATTGAAAGGATAGAGTATTTGAGGCAGTGACCATTTGTTGTTTGTTTCAGAGCAGAGCAACACATGGTGCTAAACCACCTGGTAGTGTGCCCTTATAAGACCTGCAAATCCTTAGCTGGGGGATCTCCTTCTGGGCTTCGCTGTGTCGGAGTGTAGGACGAGGCCCGAGATGCAGCCAGTTTAAATAAAACAGCTGTAGAGTGTGACTCTCGGTGGTCTTCTTGGTGGGGGTCCTGTGACCTTGGCATAACATATTAGTGGGGGCTCTGGGATACCCCCCAAAGACCCCCGAGACCTCAGACTCTAAAGGTAAAACAGCGCTGTCTTGTTAATTTGTCTTGTCCTGTCGTTTGTCTGTTTTACTTTCATTTCGTAAAAGGTTGTAGAATCAGACGCACTTGCACGACAACCCTGGAGGAACTGGGAGACGTCCCAGATCCTCTTGTGGGGCGGAGGTAACCCTGCCATGTGGAGGGGGGGAAGGGTGTCCTTGGAACCTCGCCCAAGTGAATTGTGGAGCGGGGGTCGGTTCGGTGTTGGGCTGGAACTGACCAAGAGGGCCTCCTAACCGAGGCCCAACTCGCCCACTGTGGGTCTGCTCCTTCTGCTGTGGGTGTGGGTGTCCCATTACAGGAGTCAGCGGACCAATTCGGGAGATCTCCACTTCGTAAGCTTTCTTTTTCGTAACTGTCAGGCCTGCGTGTGTTTTGTTTGTACTGTTTACTGTTTTTTGGACTGAACGACTAATGGGACTGGAAACCATGGGCACTACTCCATCTAGCCCCCTAGACTTACAAAAAGAAACTGAGAAAGAGGAAAAGAAAAGGTACCCCCCCCCCGGTTTTTCAGGGAGATAACTTGGAAGAAGAAATATTTCCTCCCCCCTACTCCCCTTCCCAGGTTCCTTTTTTTTTTAATTGTAAAGATACTATACAGAGGGTTACAGTTACATGAGTGAGGTAATGAGTACACTTCCTCTTGAACATTGTTACCCCCTCCATTGTTTTCCCCCTACCATCCCCTCCCTCCCTCCCTTCCCCGAGGTTCTTTTTTTTTTTTTTGATTGTGATTAAGTGATTACATAATTTCCGGAATTTCACAGTATTGTGGAGTAATGATGCTCATTTAAAGTTACAAGTTCATTCTAACTTTCCTGGAGCAAATTGTCTATCACAGTCTGTAACATATAACGGTGTTCACATGTTATATACCATATATGTGATCAGCAGCATGGGGATATTTAGTAGTGGTTCAACCAGATGAGTGGGAGTTCTTTGTTTCTTAAGTCCTGTTAGTTTTGTCATATCACCTAACATTTTGGATTTAGCATCCACTTATCAGGGAGACCATGTACCGTTTGTCTCTTCGTTCTTGGCTTACCTCACTCAACATGATTCCTTCTAGCTCCATCCATTTCCCTGCAAATGCCATTATTTTGTCATTTCTAATGGCTGATAATATTCCATTGTGTATAGATACCACAATTTTTGGATCCATTCATCTGTGGTGGGGCATCTGGGTGTTTCCATATCCTAGCTATTGTGAACAGTGCTGCAATAAACATGGAGGTGCACGTGTCCTTGTATACTGGTTCCGGTGGTCAAGGGAAAAGCCCAAAAAGGGGATGACTGGGTCATAAGGAAGGTCAATCTTTAGCTTTCTAAGGACCCTCCATCCCAGGTTCCTTTTGCAGAACCTGAGAATGATCAAGAGGAGGAGGGAGCTATAGAACCCTTGGCACCTGCCCTTAATTAAAGTTTCTGAGGGGCCAGTCACTTGACGACATGGTATCAACCCCTCTTCTAATGCAGCTGTTTTTCCCTATGTGCCATAGGTCCTGTGGATGCGGATGGTCAACAGCAACTCCAATATTGGCTATTTTCTACCAGTGATCTATACAATTGGCGCACCCAAAATGTCCCCCTTTCTGAGAAACTCCAGGATTTAATTCGTTTGCTTGAAACTATTCTCTTTACTCATCAGCCCACTTGGGATGATTGCAGTCAGCTTTTACAGGTCCTTTTTACCACCGAAGAGAAAGATTGTATCCAAGAGGCAGCCCGGAAACATATCCCTGGCCCCACAGGAGCACCCATCACGGATCCTGCCCTGATCGCTGCCTATTTTCCTGAGACCCATCCAACATGGGACTAAAATATGGTTGAAGGTAGGGAGCAACTCCTCATCTACCTCCAGGCTCTGTTGGCACCAGACATAAAGCGAAAGTTGCAGGCTCTAGACAGACTTGGTGAGAAGTCTATTAGGGATCTAGTAGCCGAGGCGGAAAAGGTTTACAATAAGAGGGAGACAGAGGAGCAAAGACAGGAAAGGAAGGACAGAGAACATGAAATTGAGCGTGAAAAGAGAGACCGGGCCAAGGAAAAGAGGCCAGACTTGTTGGACTCGCCACTATCACATGCCGAGCATACCTGGCTCACAGACAGCAGCAGTTTCATTCGAGAGGGAAAAAGGTACGTGGGCACAGCAGTCACCACGGACACTGAAATAGTGTGGGCAGAAGCATTCCCCCAAAGAACGTCTGCACAAAGAGTAGAGCTAGTGGCACTAACAAAAGCCCTACAAATGGGAAAAAGGAAGAGACTAAACATTTACATGGACAGTCGGTATGCTTTTGCCACTGTGCATGTCCATGGAG